>NC_041394.2:253532358-253837358 GCF_900747795.2 Erpetoichthys calabaricus
CAACCAAAACCGATCCTTGCTTAATAATTGAGACTCCTTTAAAAATACTATCTTGGTATTTAGACTTGTTACGTGCAAGAGTACTTTCTTTCTCTTTAATTCATGATTGAGACCCTTGACATTCCAGCTCAAAAAGTTCACTATCTGGTCATGGAAATATTTCTTCTGAACTTTCATTGACATTTTATAGTCTTAGGTTAAGGTAGTACATTGTAGACATGATAGCTTTGACATAAATTACAGTTATGGAGCGTATGTTGTCACTAATTGCTATTGGGGTATAAGGGATAAAATAGAAATAGCATTGCTCTCTTTCTCCCCACCCCACTGTCCACCCCCATTGTGCCTTTGCAAGTGAGGCAAGCCATACTTCGCAAAGTCCCAGTTCTCTGACATGCCAAGAGAAGGTGCAGGTCTAGAGCAAAATTACCCCCCCCCCGCCCCCCCCCCCATCAGCAGCAGGAATATGAAGAAAGTTAAAACTGAGATATCTTTTGAAAATACAGTCCACATACAATAAACTAATGCTATAATCTTAAACAGTCTAAATATAATAGACAAAGTGTATGATGTTAAAGAAAAAAAACAGTTAAAAAACAATGTAAAAGGCTGGTTACTTAAATAAAGTTTATCAAAAAGACAATACCATTAGCCAAGATGTGGCCAAAAGTACATATAATTAATTAAAGAAATATCAGTATAATAATTGCAGCTTAATTTAAAAAGGGGGAAAGGGATGGCAAAAAAGTAATATATAAGATACAGTAAAATATATATATAGTTACGGCAAATTTCGCTTTACACATGGTCCAAAATGCAAGCTTCAAGAAGAATCTTCTTTGCCTTGCCAGAACACAGTGTGACTCATAATCCTGTGTATGAAAAGAAAGTCAGGATCAGTCTTCTCAACTCTTTATATGGTTCATCCGGAGAACTAAAAATATAAAACTGATTTTCAATAACCACTTTCAGTTTGGCAGGGAACAAGAGGCTGTATTTGATTTCAGCTCTACATAGGCACTCTTTAACGTTGTAGAATGTGACGTGTTTAGCAGGTGTTGCAGGTGACAAATCTGGGAAAATATGAATGCAGCTATTTTCAAAAATAATCTTGTCTTTCAATCTGAGAAAGGGACAAGAGAATTTGTTTGGGTTTAGTTTCTTGAAACTGACAATTTTTTGGTTGGGCGGCATTTGATCCACATATACTGTAGTCTGCAGAGATGTTGATGTCCAATTTAAATTCCTCTCCAATTTTAGAGAGTTCATCTATGCATTTCACTGGGTTTGGACTTTCCCTTTTTTCAGGAAGACCTTGAATTCTGATGTGTTCCTTCTGTATCTGTCTTCCAGTGCTGCCAGTTTGTCCAAGAGCACTTTGCATTCTGATGTTGCAGCTGTTACTTTTTCTTCCACGGCGGAAGCTGATTGTTCAACTATTTTAATTCAGGTTGTAAATGTTTGAGTAACATCTTCACGCTGAGCAGCAAGTAGTTTAATTGTACTCTCTAACTTACTTGTATTTTCCAGTATTTTTTCATCAATTTTTTGAAGTATTTCTGTAAAGGATGTTGTAAACTTAGTACAGTGATCCCTCGCTATATCGCGCTTCGCCTTTCACGGCTTCACTCTATCGCGGATTTTATATGTAAGCATATTTAAATATATATCGCGGATTTTTTGCTGGTTCCCGGATTTCTGAGGACAATGGGTCTTTTAATTTCTGGTACATGCTTCCTCAGTTGGTTTGCCCAGTTGATTTCATACAAGGGACGCTATTGGCAGATGGCTGAGAAGCTACCCAACTTACTTTTCTCTGTCTCTCTTGCGCTGACTTTCTCTGATCCTGACGTAGGGGGTGCGAGCAGGGGGGCTGTTCACACACCTAGACGATACGGACGCTCGTCTAAAAATGCTGAAAGATTATCTTCACGTTGCTACCTTCTGTGTGCAGCTGCTTCGTGAAGCGACATGCTGCACGGTGCTTCACATACTTAAAAGCTCAAAGGGCACGTATTGATTTTTCACTGTTTTGTTTTTCTCTGTCTCTCTCTCTCTCTCTCTCTGCTCCTGACGGAGGGGGTGTGAGCTGCCGCCTTCAACAGCTTTGTGCCGTGGTGCTTCGCATACTTAAAAGCCAAACAGCCCTATTGATTTGTTTGCTTTCCTCTGTCTTTCTGACAGACTCTGCTCCTGACGCGCACTCCTTTGAAGAGGAAGATATGTTTGCATTCTTTTAATTGTGAGACAGAACTGTCATCTCTGTCTTGTCATGGAGCACAGTTTAAACTTTTGAAAAAGAGACAAATGTTTGTTTGCAGTGTTTGAATAACGTTCCTGTCTCTCTACAACCTCCTGTGTTTCTGCGCAAATCTGTGACCCAAGCATGACAATATAAAAATAACCATATAAACATATGGTTTCTACTTCGCGGATTTTCTTATTTCGCGGGTGGCTCTGGAACCAACCCCCGCGATGGAGGAGGGATTACTGTACTTAAATGTAGCTCCAGGTCTATTATATCTTGATGAAGTTTCTCATTTTTCTCATTTAGGACCCTTATTTCATTCTTTATTTCTCTATTGTTCTTCTTTGCATCCCACCTTATATCATTTATGTTCCCACTGAGCGCGGCGATCATCACCTTCAGCTCAGAGAGTGTGTTTTGATTTTTCCAGATCTCCGTAGGCGGAGCTGCGAGTTCAGTAGGAGATGATGTCAGAGACTCGCGGGGGGAATTAGCTGAAGTTCACAGTGGGGATAAAAAGGTCATGCTCAGCTCCAATGATCCTCCAGGTGTCGACCAAAACTCCTTGCCCACTCACTCTCAGTTTCGCTCTCACTAACATGCTCTCGGCTAGAGCTGATGCTGCCATGTCAGGTCCTGGCAGGTCTGTACCTTTACCCGTCTGTTCCAGGTCAGTCTCTGGGAGGCTGCACTGTGAACTTGAGGCCAGTTTAGACTTTGATGGGGTTTATGCTGCCTTATGCTTTTCCTTCTGAGCCCTTTGTTTGTAACTTATGCTTATTTGTACTTGAATGTGGTAGTATTACACCCCCTCAGAATGAAAAAATATCAGATATCTTGAAATGATGTATTAAAAAAAAAGGTTAAAATAACATAGCTGGTAACGGAGCTCCCCCTTAGATGTCCATCTCCAGCACCGGACGAGACCAAATCCCTGTTTCTAAGAATGTATCTCTCTGCCAGTACATTTTCAACACATTCAATGTAACTTTGCCAGGCTTCATTAGAACCACCAAATCTTCTAATACAGCAAACATCTTTGGACCTACAACCAACAGAAAGACTGCCCTTTTGTAATCCTCTTCAATATTATTTGCCAGCAAAAACTGTTGAAATTGTTCTTCATACTTTTCAACATTCTCTACAAGCTCGTTATATGGTAGTCATGTCTCACTGCTGTACATTTCAACTGAACTCGTTTATCCGTCCTTTCCTCATTGCCACTGTTGTGTCTTGCTAAAGATGCAGACTGGCCACAGATTAACAACAAGTGTCTTATTTTATTCAATATGACAAGAGAAATAATTATATCTTCCACAAAACATAAAGCCATACACATTAATGTATACATCGTAGCTTCTCCTGGCCATCAGTCTCAATGCTTCTCTGTATCTCCTCATTGTGCAATTCCTGCATTATTTTAAATATCCAGTCCTTTGACCTTTCAACATCTAGGTCACTTGAACTGCACCTTTCTTTATGTAAATAAACATTGATAAAGAGTAAAAGACACATTTTCATAGTCATCATATTTTAAATAACAAAGATTTTTGAATTATATACATTATTATTGTTTTTATAATACATATCATTTTACTTTTGCAAACAGAAGACAGGCTCGTCTGCCTGATGTCTTGTGTTTTACTTTCCATGACAGAATGGAAACAGAAAAAATAAGCAAGAATGCAGATGAACTTGCTGTACCTGAAAGCATTCATACATCACTGGACCCATCAGGCAATATGTTGTTGGTTGTCAGAAAAAAAAGGTGAGTTTGCAATGCTTTTTGAAAATGTGAGACTGTACTGGAAATTCATCATGGAGTTGCGTAAATTGTAATGGCCTGTCATGTAATCTGACATCTTCACGTGACAAGATCTGCAAAGCAGTCATTAAGTTTGGACATTGCTTCTGACTTGAAGCTGTGTAATGTGCCATCGGGTTTAAGCAGCTGAACAGAATGTAAAGCAAAAGCTGGTGTGTGCAGTGGAGCTCACTGGCTCTAAAATACAGCTGTTAGATGAAGTGGGTTTCACAAGCAATTAGGTTATTATTATAGTTTTTTTGGGCTATGGTTCATAACACTGAGGGTTTATTCTCACCAAACAATACAACTATGCACTTTCTATGCCCTCAGCCCCAGCTGTTCTGAGGCTTATTTCAGAACAAAACAAATCTTCTGAAACAAAAAAAACAGTTGTGAGTAGACCTCACAGTAGAGAAGAAATAATAGAAGGAAACTGTCTGAGAGCATTTGACAGACTCTGCTGAGTCGACAGGCTTTTCATGCGGGTTTTGCAAGCACTTTGTTCTTGCTGTAAATTGACAAGTCTGTCAGCGCTGCCTTAGAAGCGTGGCACAACTTCACACTTTCTCTGGCATCTCTATTGCAGCAGTACAAGTAACCATGCCTGAGAGAAAGAAAACATTCATAGTTGAAAAAAAAGAGCATTGAGCAATAAAATTAGACCAATAAAGGCTTTGTGGTTTGTTGTTAAATTAAACACCCAAAAGTATAAAGGAGGCTAAGAAGATCCTTGCCAGAAACTTGATTTGCTACTTGTGCAACGCTTTGCTGACTCTTGTTTTTATGATATAGTTTGTGTTAACTGGTGATTCTGAATGTGAGTGTGGATGTGGATGTGAGTGGGATGTCAGGTCCAGGTATTGGTCCTGCCTTGCATGCTTGCTGATGCTAGGATAGATGACCACTAAGTGAACTAGGTGGGTTTGAGAATTTGATTTCATGTTACTGAGTTCCTTCTCCGTAAAAGTTCATTATTTATTTGTGGATCCAGGCTTGTTGCCACTTTTTATAACAAGGCTGTTTCATTTGAATGGAGCCAGACATATCTTGCATTTTATGTACTACTAGAAAAATACCCGCGCTTCGCAGCGAAGAAGTAGTGTGTTAAAGAGGTTATGTAAACATATATATACATAAACATATATACTTATATATACATATCTACATATACACATATCTACACATATACATATATATATATATATATATATATATATATATATATATATATATATATATATACACATCCACATATATATACATATATCAACATATATATACACATACATATACACACATACATACATACACACACACACACACATATTATATATATATATATATATATATATATATATATATATATATATACACATACAGACACATATATATATACATATACATATTTACATATCTACATATATATACACATATATACATATCTACATACATACACATATATACATATCTACATAGATACACATATATCTATCTATCTATCTATCTATCTATATCTGTATCTATCTATCTATCTATATCCATCCATCCATCTCCCAACCCGCTGAATCCGAACACAGGGTCACGGGGGTCTGCTGGAGCCAATCCCAGCCAACACAGGGCACAAGGCAGGAAACAATCCTGGGCAGGGTGCCAACCCACCGCAGTCTATCTATATCTCACACATATATACATATCTATATACATACACATATATCTATATATCTATCTATCTATCTATCTATCTATATCTCACACATATATACACACATATATACATATCTACATACATACACATATATCTATATATATATATATATATATATATATATATATATATATATATATATCTATCTATCTATCTATATCTCACACATATATACACACATATGTACATATCTACATACATACACATATATCTATATACATATATATCTCTATCTATATATATATATATATATATATATATATATATATCTATTGTCAGTTCAGCACTCCGGTTGGAATATGACCAAGCCGTGCAAGTTTACTGTTAAGAATGCAACGTATAGTTGTACAGGAGAAAAGCAATCTTGCCTCAAATCAATGGCAACCTTTTGTAGGTCTATGAACTTAATTTAAACTTTAGGTTTACACGGTGCTCTGTTTCCACAGTACCTGCACTCATGAATATATCTGTATGTGTTAGTCGCTGAAATCCCCGCGCTTGGCACCGGCAAAGTACTGCTTTTAAATTTTTATTAAGAAGAAAAGAAAACCTTTTTAAATTGAGGTAAAATATACCACTAACAATTTGTTAAGGATCTGTTTTTTTGTGTAGCTGACTTCACACAGCCTCTCCGCTGTTTTATAAACGAACGTCATATAAGGTCTTCCTTTTTCGTTGCTTCGCCAACGGAAGCAGCCTTTTTATTTAATCCTGTTTTTACGATTGTTCTGTTTGTATACCAGTTTGTCAGTTCAGCACTCCTGTTGTAATATGACCAAGCTGTGCAAGCACACTCTTGAGAATGCAACGTATAGTTGTACAGGAGAAAAGCAATCTTGCCTGAAATCAATGGCAACCTTTTGTAGGTCTATGAACTTAATTTAAACTTTAGGTCTACACGGTGCTTTGTTTCCGAAGTACCTGCACTCATGAATATGTCTGTATGCGTCAGTCGCTCAAATCCCCGTGGTTCGCACCGGCGAAGTTCTGCTTTTAAATTTTTATTAAGAAGTAAAGAAAACCTTTTAAAATTGAGGTAAAATATACCAATAACAGTTTGTTAAGGATCTGTTTTTTTGTGAAGCTGCCTTCACTCGAGTGATCACTTCGAGCTTTAAGCCTGAGAAATCACCCCGTAAATACACACGTTTAATTGCACATCTGTTAATATGTATGCTTACACAGTATTAAAAGACACTCAACAATTACACAGTATTAAAAGACACTCAACAATTAACGTCATTTACCTTCGTTCCCGCGTTTGACTCATGCTGTAAATCTCTTCCTTGTTTTCACTTCATGTGATTACGTAGGAGGTGTAATACGTGATGACGCGATACGTAACTCCGCCTCCTCCATTAGAGTATATGGACAAAAAACAGGTTCCAGTTATGACAATTATGCGTAGAATTTCAAAATGAAACCTGCCTAACTTTTGTAAGTAAGCTGTAAGGAATGAGCCTGCCAAATTTCAGCCTTCCACCTACACGGGAAGTTGGAGAATTAGTGATGAGTCAGTCAGTCAGTGAGGGCTTTGCCTTTTATTAATTAGTATAGATTATGATAACAAATGTTTTTTTATTTTGAGTAGAGCCCATAGCATGTATTCCCTAAACATGAATAACTAAATGACAGCTTTTCTGTTAGCACAATCATTGAGAGAAACATCTATAAACCTGACATGCAGCCATGTCCAATTCTAATTTGTGTGCGTAAATGAAAATCTAAATGTGTAAATGCTGCATTGTTCTTATGTATTCTAATCCACATACTAAAACAATGGACAGCCAAGGTGTCTAAATGTGTGATTATTTACTTTTGTTAACCTGCCTCTTTCAGGATACCTTATTGACACGTGCTTCTTGTGGTACGTCGGTTGTGATGTCACAAGCGTGAAGCACTTTTCCTGTGGTAAGTCCCTTATCTTACATAAAAGGAAAGACTTCTCTGCTCAGTTCTGTTTTAATATGTATAATTCTCTGATGATTATATATGCTAAGTTCAAAAGGTTTCAATAACATAAATCCTATTTTTTTCAGATATACATGAGCCATCAGAGGAAGTACAAAATAACCAGATTAAGAAGCTCTTCTGCTAATGGTGATGCCAGGTTCCTCTTGTGATATCTTTTAGTAAGTTTATGGCACTGTAGTAACTATTACCTATAAAACAAAATGAAACAAGATAGTTCTTTATTAATAGTCGCTCCTTCTCCAGAGGAATATGAACTTCATACAGGACACTGTACAAAAGGGCAAAGGACGAGACTTAAGACCATCTACATCCACAACCACTATCCCAGCATTAGCTCAGTTACTCATATTCTCCAGTTGTTTTCTTGTTCAGTCAGATACATATTGCATTTTTAGATCTGATCATTTCTAATTTAGTCAGTGCTGAAGTGTCAATACTCTCAGCTTTCTGTCAGCTTCATGGTTCTCTTCCTGCTGCTTGGTTAAATTTTCCCCAATTTCTTTATCAAACGGGAGTGGGGGTCCCCGCAGTAGAGCTTTGATGATCAGAATGATTTGTGTGTATTACATCAGAAAGAGGGGGATGGCAGACAGCATCAGAACACGAGATGCCAATTTGCACACCACTTACTGAAAAACTGAACACTGACGGTACTCCAAGCCATGCGTACTGGACCACTTCAACCCATGTATTTACTTATTTGAAATGGATGAGTATTAATTGATATTTATTGTTTTTAATTATCATTCATGTGTTAATAATATGTGAAATCCACAACAACTTAATGTTTCTGCACCAGTGGAACCAGAAACAAAGACTTTTAATTGTTGTGCTAAGGATAATGACAGTATCCATCCAGCCATCCATTTTCCAACCCGCTGAATCCGAACACAGGGTCACGGGGGTCTGCTGGAGCCAATCCCAGCCAACACAGGGCACAAGGCAGGAACCAATCCCGGGCAGGGTGCCAACCCACCGCAGGACACACACAAACACACCCACACACCAAGCACACACTAGGGCCTGTGTGGACTGTGGGAGGAAACCAGAGCGCCCGGAGGAAACCCACGCAGACACGGGGAGAACATGCAAACTCCACGCAGGGAGGATCCGGGAAGCGAACCCGGGTCCCCAGGTCTCCCAACTGCGAGGCAGCAGCACTACCCACTGCGCCACCGTGCCGCCTAATGACAGTATTTTGAAATTAATTGAATATAAAGAAAAAGAAATGAAAGAGTTTAATAATAATAATTCTTTACATTTATATAGTGCTTTTCTTCCTACTCAAAGCAGTTTTAGCAGTGAGTGGGAGCCACTTCAGCCACCACTAATGTGTAGCATTCACCCGAATGATGCAATGGCTGCAATTTTTTCTTTTTTTTGTGCCAGTACACTCACCACACACAAGCTATTAGATGGTGAAGTGGTGAGAGAGAGAGTCATTTAGAGACAGGGGATGAATAGGTGACCAGGCAATGGTGGGCAATGTAACCAGGACATTAAGATACACCCTACTCTTTATGAAGGATATCCAGGGATGCTTAATGCCCTCAGAGAGCCAGAATCTCAGTTTTACACCATTTTTAGAGCACAGTGTCCCCGCCGCTGTACTGGGGCAGTAGTATCCACATTAAGACCACAGGGTAAACTCTCCCCATTGGCCTCGCCAACAACTTTTCCAGCAGCAACCCCCAAGTTTCCCAGATGGTCTCTCGTCCAAGTACTGGCATGTGCATATGGTATAGGCTCATGGATTGGCATCGCAGGAAGCAGGTACATCTGGCTGAATTCCTAATCTGGATTGGCTGCTCAACAAAACGGTTTGATGGATGTATGGAAAACAAAATCCAACATACAGGGAGTGATCTCGGTTTACCAAGCCAAGAGAAGTGACTGAAATGAGAGAGTGAACTTCTCATCTAAGAAAGTAGACAGAACAAGAGGGCTGAAAGAAAGAAAGAAAGAGAGAGAATTTTTTGGTGATTTTGAAATGACCTTATTTCATGTAATATTACTCCTGAGACAAACATCTATCCAATATACTAATAAACATCTATTCGTTTTTGTTCACAAATCAGAAGAATCAAGGTAGAGGCCTGCCTTGGATGGATCATCTGTCCATTTCAGGCCAAGCTACATGGTAATTGAGAGTCATCAACTAACAAACCTGAATGCTACTACAATGTTGGAAGAAATCAAAGCTTCAAGATGAAACCCATAAAGAGGACCTGTAAGCTCCAGATAGTGGTGCTGCTGGGATTTACACCAAAGAGGTTCTTCTAACCACTAAGCCATCAGTCTAGTAAATAACAACAGAAGTAGAATATCTCTCTACTATGCCAATACCTGAATGAGATATTTAAACTTAGGACATCACTGGGAATTAGGGCCTATGTCCACTGTAATAAGTATGAGGCCAGAACTAACTTTGGGTGGCATGCAAGTCTTTTCAGAGACATAAACTCATGGCCATTCACCCTCACTTGTACAATCCCAAGACTAAATTGCATGACATAGGAAGTGGGAGGAAACTTATGCCGGTAGAAAACTGAAATAAACCCAGGTCTATTGAGCTATGAGAGAGAAGCATCAGGCACTGTGCCAATATGCTGCCCTAGAACTAAACCAAGCTGTATAAAAAAGCGAATATTATTATCACTTACCTCCTTACTGAGCATCCCACACAATGTTCCATCAATCTAAAACACTGTAAGATTTTGCATTAATTTCTTAAAATGAAGCTTAAACTAAAGAAAAAAATAATTTATTCTAACCCAAATTGTGAAAGAAAAATAGTTAAAATAAAACTGTACTTTCCCCTCAACACACGATCGATTAAATTTCCAATCACATTGAAAAATTCAAACACTTTTAACAAGGTTAACTGTCAGTGTAGGCTTTTGGAAACATGAGGTTGAAAGAACAGTTGGCTCCATTTTATTTTTTTAAATGTTTCAATCACTATGCAAATAAAATACATGTATTCCCTGTTTGATATGTTAATATACATAATAATGTGTGTTATGCTATGGCATTTCAGGTGGAAAAATAAACTAAAGTCTGTTTGGTGCGCACCCTGTCAGTTTTGCTCCTGATCTGTTTTGGTTTTACTAAGTGCTCCTGATCCACCAGTGAATTAGTTGAAAATTACTGAAACTAAATACCCAAATATATAAAGATACACTACATGAGCAATATTTTAGCCCATTTCACTTTAAAAATATGATAATTCCTGGCCTCTCAATTAGGATTAAGTAATCCTGTGTTGAAGGCTACTTGACATCTAAAGCCTCTCAGATTCACTCACTGAATTGTTGCTCCCTTCTCCCTAAATTTCTTTTTCCCACTGACTTTATCACTTTAATTGAGATTTCCCAGAGAATCAATCATTTTAATATTACTACCAAAATAACCCTGAAAGCCTAAACATCAAAGTTATGAGGCGGTTATGGTGTTAAAGATCAGTCAGTGCCCATTACTGGGTTTGTGAGAAAATAAATGTAGTCAGCTTTTCATGGGCAGGATGAGAAGGTAACTGGGCAGGACAGGGCCTAGGTACATGAGTAGAAGTACTGTAGCTCTTCTGGCAGGAAAGGAAAGTGCGTCTTTTGACAAGTTTGAATCGAGACTTTAGGAGGACAAATTACAAAGAGGATATCCACGCAGCTCCTAGTGTTTGCTTTAGTCTTGGTTATGCTGCAAACTGTGTCAATGGATAGCAGAGAATGACGGTGATTGCTAATATGGTTATACCAATGGTATTCACATTTCTTTAGTCTCAAAATGACCTGCTTGTGCCTTCTGTTCTCCTAACAAACAAGAGGAGTGGCATTGCTGTAGGGTGGCTTACTGGTGCCTGGTAAGAACGAGTGCCCGGATGTTCTCCCCAACGTGGCTTTCCCTGAGGTGAAGGGGCGGTGGAGGAGCGAAGCAGCTTCCTCGTGGCAGGTAGGGGGATGGAGAATGGGTGTCGTCTTCCCATAGGTAAAGGAGTACAAGCGGGAGTGATGAACCTCCACCCCAAACCCAATGAAACCTCGAGGGCGCTGCTTGAGAAGTAGTAGGAGCTGCAGGACTCTCAGTCGGCAAGGTGGAACGAGGCAAGTCCAAGTCCACCACCGGCCAACGAAACTAACCTGTGTTTGGCTGTATTGGAGCTGGAGGAGCTTCTCCAACCGGTGCAGTCTTTATCTCAGGCTCTGGGACTGCTCCATGAGATGCTCGTGTGGCTGGATAGGAAGGTCGGCGCGCCCCTAGGGCTGTAACACAATGGCTGAGGAGGTGCAACGCTGGATTCTCCGGCGTACTGACGCAGCGGTACAGGAGAGTGACGCCTGTACCGTACAGTATAAGGGAGGGGTGAGCAAAAGGGCAGTAGTATTTATTGGTTCCGACACGTGATGCCACAATGATGACGGATCGCACAGCTGGAGCGGGACTGACCAAAATGCGTGTCAGTAGCCGGCTGAGAAGTGACGGCTGCCAAATGATCACATCCCACATGCCGGCGTCAGTCTCACGGGCACCTAGAAGGGCGCAGACAGCACGGGATCACCCTTCTACCAATAGGGGGACCCAGACCGTCGTTGCGCCCCAGAATATGAGGAGACCCCGGAAAGGGAAGGGGCCTCCAAACAGTGCGCAGCGTAAGCCCGTCATGGGGGGTCCATGTATAAAAATGGCAGTCTTTTCTAAATGGTACAAACAATGCTTTTGTTAAACGCCTTAAATTAAAACTTCAAGTCTACATTTCAATCACATCTTAATTGTTTAATGTCAAATCCATTGTGAAAACTGTATTACTGTCTAAATATTTATGGACCTAACTACACCGATCTAAAACGCTAAAGACTGTGTGTGTATCTGGACCCTTAGAGCAATCTCATTGGTCAGTTTGGCTTTGGTGACTTGATCAAAAGAGGAAGTGCAATTGTGAGACACCTGAGGTGGAGTAAAGGCATAGGAGGCATGCTGAGAGTCACTTTCAAAGATGGGAAGTAAAAAAGGACAGGAGGTGAGAAAGGAGTCTCGAAATGACAAAGTCAGGGAAGCAGGCTTTAAGGGAATGCGCTCGAGAGGAGTGAGCACAGGTGAGGAGAGTTTCTGATACATGAGGACACCACTGGAAGGTGTTGAAAGTCCATGTACTGCAAGCAATATTAATTATTTTTTAATCATTCTACTAGTATTATGTCTAGTATGAGTAATAGATACTTTCATCCATCTGTCAGTCCATCCAGTTGATGAAGCAAATCACAGAGAGCCAAACTCAGTGCAATTCCATTCTGAACCTAACCATTGAAGCTTACAACAATTAATGTGTCCGTCCCTCTCTCTGCCTGCAAATCTGCTCACTGATCGATCTATCTATCTATCTATCTATTGTGGAGACCAGCTTCGACACAGACAGGTAGACACCAATGGGTTAAACACCACAACATGTTTATTCACCATATTTACACTATTTACATGCCTGCACACAACCCAGTTCCCTGCACCACACACCCTCAGTCTGGGCCTCTTCAATGTCCAGCCTTCCTTCACCGCCTCCACTCCTCTCCTCCGAGCTTCGTCCTCTTCCACCTGACTCCAGCTGACGAATGGAGGGAGGCGGACCCTTTTATGTCCACCTGGATGTGCTCCAGGTGCCTCCTGACAAGCTTCCTGCGGCACTTCCTGGTGTGGCGGAAGTGCCGCATGAGTACCTGGAAGCACTCTGGGTGTCCCTGGTATTCTGGCAGAAGTGCTGACGTCCAGGGCTTCACAGGCGTCCGGGCACCCCCTGGCGGTGGCCACCAGCCCCTATAGTGTTGAGCTTCCATGCTCTGTTCCCGTGGCCCCCATACAAACCAAGGCGGCTGCCCTCTCATGGTCCGGCTAGGCTTCCAGGCTGGGCACAGCCCCCAGCCGCCCGCCACACTATCCATCTATCGTTTGTGATTGGGAATGATATCTACAATTCTGAGTGTTCTTTCTAGAGGGGATCATTTTCAAATGTTTTTTTTATTTTTTGGAATCAAATATAATCTTAAACATGAAAACAAATGTGTGCTGGGAAATTTTCTTCTTGGTTGACTGTTCTTAAGACAAGAAGGCATAGGGAAAATAACTCAGTGACTGCTGACATGCCGCTGTTATCTGAGGGGCTAGTAAAGTGTAGACTAAAACTGGAATTTGTATGTTATATCTACAGTAATTAGAGACATATATGGGTATTTGGGGGTGCTGAGTTCTGTCGAGGGGGGAGAATAGGTCATTAATTGGTGATTGTCAGAGAAAAATTCTTTGTAATGTAGTGTTGGAGTAAGATTATTACAGTTGTTTGTGGTATTTTAAGCAAATATTTGAAAGTGTGAATGTATATATGGAATAGGAGGCATTTACTGGGGGGAAGAGGTATGGTTGTAAAAGAGGAATATACTGTATATATGTTTTTCTTTATTACATTTATTGATTATATGTTAATTAAATAAACAGATGTTTGGTATTTTTTGATTATGTGGCTGAATAAAGGTTGTGCCACTCTCTTTGTCTATCTTCAAACACTCATTTATGATGATAAATATGTATTTATGTTATCTAGCAAGTAATATATGGAATGTAGTGTAAGAACACTACTCTATTTCTTTTATGGGATTTAAAAATCATTATATATAGAATACAACATGATAACAACAATGCATGCAGCATATAAAGATGATTTCTTTATTTTCAATAAAACATCTTTTTTCACAACAGATATTCTAACAGCGGAATTTTTTGAAAACTCTTTTGTCTTTTGGTGAACATTTCTAAGTAATCAAAATTTCCAAATAAGGAAACGTGGTCATCTACTCCACTTGTGCAAGGCCTTATGTCATTGAATAAAATCTGCAAGTCTTCATTGGGCATGTAGACACCCCCCTCCCCCGGTCACCAGGAAAATCACCTATCCAGCTGTGTTTAAAACTCTTTTGTGCCCCTTGCTTTATATCAGTTTAGCTACTTAGATTTGAAGAATTGATCATGGCTTGTGCTCTGCTGCCTCCTATTGATGGTGGGCTGACACTGACATTTGCAGTACAAATTACCAGGTTCTTAAAAAAATATGTTATAAATTAAAAGATTATTTTAAAATATTTCCATTTATCTTCATTAAATTATTTCTTCCTGCAGTAGAGCAGGCCAGTTAATTTATTGTAAGTTTTTCTTTCTTCACATTTCCTTGAGAGCATTTAAATTGTTCCAACCATAAAGTTTTACATAATTGTGTAATTTCTCCTCTACAGCTCTACACACTTGATGAACTGCTCTGGTGTGGATGCTCCAGTGTGTTATTGTATGCCTTAATGTGGACTGTCCTCGTTGCCGGAGAGTGACTTAAGTTTGTTGTTAGCAAAACTTCATGATGCTAATGATTAGTTGGATATAAAAATGGAACAATGGACTTGGAGACCATCCTCTAGGCTAAGCATTAACTTGGTGATTGTGCAGCAATTATCAGGGGGATGCAGCTGAGTAACAAATTTGCATCATGAAAGCAGAAGTGAAAACAGCTGGGTACGTGACACACATAGTACAGGTCATGTCCTCAGTCCTTTCTTAGAAGGCTGCAAAGAATCTGTTCTACTGAAGTGCCTCTCTAACTCTATTTTTCTTCAGTTTAATTTTTTTTCAGGGTCAGCCCATAGTTTTTTTAGTGTTTGTTTAGTTATCCCTCTGTGTAGGTTTTGCTCCTGCCTTGTGCCTTATGCCTTGTAAATCTAAATGAGATTTTGCAGGTTTGACAGTGTACATGCATACATATGTTTGTTACCCGATTGCTTCTTTTATCATTTAATGTGAGCATCTTTATGGATTGGACAGCCATGTGAAGTGGTCAGAGCTGGTCTATATACAAATGAGCAAAAGTGAATTGAAACCCTTGAAACATTTAAACACTTGTTACAGGATTTTTATTTTATTTTCCATGTTGCAAAAATCCAGTTTTAATCAAAAGGAGAGCTGCTTTTTTTTAACATTTTGGTGTCCATCCTGTATATTGTACTAATCCATTTTAATTGTTTTGAAAATCAATTGTCCCTAAATAGATCGATATACAAGTCAGCATCACAGCATATTTATCATTTTCAGACTCAAGGGTATATTGCACCCTAGGCATTATTGACTGCAAGCTCCCAAAACAAGATATCCAAAAGAGAGTTCCCCTTTAAGATCTGCTAGATGCATAACTGAAATCAACAAAGCAGGAAGGAGGTTTCTCCTTGGAGATTGTCATGCTGGCGATCGTTTATGAAATTGACCTAATTGCATCTGTCTCTGTCTATCTAGTGTTTTAGATCAGCATGGAGATCAAAAAGGGGTTTTGGCACCCCATGGAGCATGGCACAATCTAGGCGATTGCCCAGAGCTGGCCCTACCCCCAACAGTGTCTACATACAAAACGCCACAAATTCACCTCCATTCTCAGGCCCTATTCATCTGGGATTGATAACCATACTTTTTAATTAGGAAGTCAGGTCTTCCCTTTTGCGTACATCAAACCTCATCTGATGTGCTGTATCTCAAGTAGATCATGTTTATTATTATTTATAACCTGGCAAAATATGTAGTAGAGTGGCTTCGTGGTTAGCACTGGTGCCTTATATCTCAAGATTCATTCACAATGTTTTGCAGGCATTGGGATTTCTCCCAGGTACTGTTGCTTATCAGCCAAACATCCCCAACACATGCATGTTCAGTTCAGCGGCAATTCTAGCACCCTATCTGAGGTTTGGTTACTAACTTGCACCTAATGCTGCTGGGATAGGCTTTGAACCAACACAAACATCTAGCAGAATAAGGGGATTCTACAAGCAAACTGCAGCTTATGAAGAGCGGCAAAGTGGTACATGCTGCTGTTTCATTAATCAAGGGCTTTGGGTTTGAATGCCATGCATGGACATTATCGATGGGAACTTTAAATGTTCTCTTTTGGTCCCACATCCCCAGTGAGGTGCAGGGTAGGTTGATTGATGATTGCTACCACTCCAAATCTGGTTTGAAGACAACATAAGAGACAGATTATTGTATCAAAAAGAAAAGTCTAACTTCTCTGTGCACTTGGCCAAGTGGCCACCCAACCCCTCCTGAAATTCTGAACTTCCATTATCAATGTCACCATTCATCACAAAAGCATTGAGCTCTGATGATGCCAGAATCAGTTATTTGTAATTGAATACTACACTCTGATCTATCTGAAGTGTGCTACTTAATATAAAGAAGTCAAATTAAAAATATACACAGAAAAGATAAATGATATTTAGTGGTTTAATACTGTTACAATTAAACATGATTTGCTGAAGAAGGTAATAATTGTTTAATTAGTGGTTTATCTCACTGGTGTTTTTCTTACAATTTAAACAAAAGAGGAAGACATTTGTAAAACACCCTGCTGTAGAAAGAAAACTTCGTACAATTTAAAAAAGACCAGATAACAATCAAGTTCAAAAAAGCTTCAGTTCTCTGTTTTTCTCTATTCTAACGTTCAGGGGAATTAATTTTCTTATAGTGAGTATTTTTGAATTTTTAAGACCTGAAAAATTTTTGATTTGAAAATTTTGGTACTCAGCAGCTTCTTAACCATTAGCCCACTAACACATACATCTAAACTACTTTTAATTCAAGGTCCCACCATAGTGCTCATCTCCTCACCCTGTCATGGAGAAGGATTACGGCAACTCATCGTTCTCAAGATCTCATTCCTTCAGTCACCACACAGAGCTTGTGAGCACAAGAAAGAAGCAGAAGGTGGTTTGGGCATGAAGTGAAGATGACCCCAGGCATCTTTTGCAGGTGTTATATCACACGTAATCTCTGGGAGACAACCTGTGGATGCCCCTGGACATGGGAAGCGATAATAAAAAAAAAAAAAAAAAAAAAAAAAACAAAAATCAGCATAATCTATTCCATTCTGTTTGTTGTCATCATGACCTTTACATTACTAAAAAAAATATTTGCAATTACATAATTAGACAGTATCTAGACATTATTCATTTATTAATCCTATCTGTGCACCCAGAGCCGGACTGACGTTTATAATCAGCGGGAGTGTTCTTGGTGGCCTGCTGCCTTGCCTGGCATTCAGAGCAACTAGTGAAATAAACTAATGATGAAATTAGGTGTTATTGCTCTGCAGTGGGCACAAATCCTTCTGGTTTCTGGTTGGATGGTTTCTTGTTTTTGTTCAAGTCAAGTTTTGACTTTGCATGCGTCTCGCGCTCTGACAGTTAAACAGGAGCACTGTGATAAGAGGTGCATACGTCTGGTGCTTAAAAATGTATAATATATTTTGAATTATATTTGGATGTTGTATGGGTTTTGGTATTTGTTATTGTGTATTCATTTGGTTTTATTTTTGTTTCAAATTTTATGAAGTGTAGAGTATGGTCTCATTTTAAATGTTTTTTTTTTCTTTCTTCCCTCAGAGTGACTGAATAGGCTATATGAAATGTTTTATTTCTTTATTAATAAAATACGTATGTGAGTGGAATGATTTGTGTTTTTAAATACAGTATACCTGTTGTTCATGATAACTGTCTTGTTTTCACTTTATTTTGATATTTTTAAAAGTGCGTCTCTTGTGCTCTGACAGTTAAATATTAGCGCTATGATGAGAGAGTGACTGAATAGGCTACACAAAATGTTTCACAGTTTTTTTTGTTTACTAAGTGCATTCTTTAAAAAAATGACAGAATTCTGTGGCACCGAGACATTTTTTGAATCTGTTGTCTATTGAAGAAATTCAGAGTGGTCTTTTTTTACCAACACTTCAAACGTTGTGGAAGAGTATTCAGCATTACCATCCAGACACTGACAGCGGCTTGGCTGTGAAGATTCCAGACTCACAGTTGAAACTGCAAACATAATTTATACACTGTGGATTCCACTGACAACTACTTTTGGTGGTTCAGTGCTTTTTCCACATTTGTTTTGATATAAATATTATAGAACTACATGGTTTATTTATTTATGAAGTGTTTACATTTATAAAGTGTTGTTCCACACTTTATCAGGGGTTGTCTTGAGACTAATATTTAAGAGAGAAATGAATGTGTAAAAGCTGAATCTACTCTCTCCTTATTCATAAAAAATTCCAAGACAAAATGGTGTTTGCTGGTTTTTTGAGTCTGTGCCTGTACAAGAAAACTGATGTATTTTGTGTGGCCTGGGTTAGACTTGGGATTCCCAGCCTGAATAAGCTTCCCCTTCCGGCCCTGTGTGCAGCATCATGTGTAAAGTATAAACCAACCCTGGACTGATGCTAGTTCATTGCAGGGTAAACTCACATATGATCACACAGTAGGCCAGTTTTGAGTCACCTGTTAATCTAATCCACACGTCCTCAGAACACACAAGGAAGCTGTAATATCACAGGGACGTGAGATTTTACAAAGGGAGTGAATTTGGCCTGGAATGGAACATTGTCCCGTAAAGCTGTGAGCCATCAATGCCACCCAACATAAAATTACATACTAATAGTTTTGTAGGAATGAATAAAAATGTTCAAATATTTTATCATTTGACAAAAAATATGTTATGCTGATAAAAGCGTGACCAAGTTAAAATGCATGTAGGCCTTATCCATGTATTGCAGTATAAAGTTTTCCACATTTTGGTTAAATTATATTAGATTTAATAAAAATTGTAAAGTAATAGACATAGAAGTTGTATATTTTTAAGCACTTTCTTATTGTCATTTTCAAACGTGCTTTTCAAATATAGAGGGGTAGGGGGTTCAGAGCCTACCTTTGGAGCAAGGCAGGAAAGGTGCCAATATCTTGAAGAGTCAAATAAAAAACTAATCTGAGGTTTGCAGTTATCCTGACCTGCACATATCTGAGATTGTGGGAGAAAAAGGGGAGTACCAGGAGGATAGGCATACAATCATGCAGAGGAAGTGCAAACTCCACAGGGACAATAATCAGATGCAGTATTTGAGCTCAGTGGATTTGTGAAGCAGTGCTAACATGCCATCCACCTATTTATTATATTTTACATAAGCTTAACACTACAACAGTGCTCTTCAACAACACAAACTATAAGCTCAGGTTACCCTCATGACTCTATGATTCTTTTTTTTTTTCTTTTTTTTTTACCAATTTGTGATTCTTATTTATCTCATTCCTTTTAGGACTACTCTGGCAGGAATACCACTATTCACATCTGTCTTATTGGCTTGCAAAATCTACATCAGCCGGTCTGCTAGCTCCAAATAGTTTGTCACCATTAGCCAACCCTCTTAAAAAAGGGCACAGAACGAGGTGTTCCCAGATGACTACTGGCATTTATCCCTTAAAAACACACTCCTTGTCCTCATGTTTTTTGGCAGTCTACTTCTTGATTCTTTTGTTTCTTAATTGAATACTCCATCTTGGAGTTGGCAGAGTTAAAGCTTGGGAGCTTACATTGAGCAGCCATTCTAAGAATCAGAGGCTTAATGTTATGTGTGAAAACATTTATTCATGTATCCATCAACAATTACAAGAAATGCTTTGTTCTTTTACCAAGAAGACGCTAACCAAGGTCAGGGAAAGGGGTAGGCAAGAATCAAAAACCAGGAAGATACGTACCCTCCTTAGTGTTATGTTCACCCCTGGAGAAAAGAGCCAAAAGTGTTGAATACTTTTTCAACAACAAAAAATGTTATTATGCACAACAGAAACATGTAAATAGAAAAATATTAACGTAAATAAAGTAGGAAAGGTATGTCTGGTGCCCAGTGCTGCACTGATGCAGGTTTATTAGATGTGCTTTGTGTGATAGGTTTAGAATCAGGCACCAATGCACACAGACACTGTTCAAGCAGATGTCAGAAGATTTTTATTTTGTAATTTTTATTTTCTGTTGCTTGCACATGATAGGGTCCAATGTCAGAGCCTGACTTGCACCATTTTGCCCCTCTACCAGTATAAAGTGTCGAGTTCCAGATGTACCCAGAGTTTGCTTTGCACAGCATGAACTTGATAGCGAATTATGTCCCTATCAATGAGATATAATGTATCCATGACAGCATTCCTTTGTAACCCATTAGACTTTCGTCGATGGGGATATACACATTCTGCATATTTTTGATGATTGCCTGATACTCATCCTACAGTTTGTACAGTTTCAGTGTCATAGTCATCATTATTAGTGAATGCAGGTATTTCGTAATGAGTGAGAAATAAAACTCACTTAAACATTCACTGAAAAAGGGTGTCTGCAACAACCGGTTTATGAACCAGTACCATTTTTTGAACTGGTTTACCCACTATGCTCTGCATTATCAGGAGACTGAAAAACAACAACATGTCATCTGCAGCAACAGCCTGCCAGCAACTGTGGCAAGCAGATGGTCTACTATGACTTTTCCTTATTTGCTCAGCGTAGTAGTTCATTTCAACAACTATTTTCTCCATGAGACTATCATCGACAAATTATAAATAGTCCAGATAACCGCGATCAACAGGCATCTTCAGACTGGGGTTACCCGTAAATGGGCAACAAGGAGGTGCAGTATTGTCAGCAGTAGCATTAGGCCGACACTAAATGCAAACATCACTGAAACTTGGCAGCTCGGAATCTACTGAGCAGGTGTCACGTTCCCTGTTCATATCAACGTCTGAAGAGCAATTCACATCATCATCACTACTGATTGATTCAAGCAATGATTCAGCTTATTTTGGGCATTTGTAGTTGTAAATCTCATTCTCTCAGGCAATACCTTGATCTTACGACCAGGGGAGAAAATAATGATATAGAAAGAAAGTTAAATCTTTGTCTGTAGAGTCCTTCATTATCATTTATGGAAGGTCCTATGTAGAAAGGGCTTTGGCCCAGACTTAATAAACATGGTTCACAGCCTTTATTCTTGCCCCTCTTCTATACATCTTACTAATTCCAGCATACACATTCTAAATTTGTTCATAGACTAGGCCCTACCACCTTTTCTCCACATGTTCTGGGAGTTCCTTCCAGCTGCGGCTCTCTGGCGCTACATAGTGGAATCCCTTTCTACGATTCTTTCTTTCCCCATTTCTTGGTCCTCTCAAATTCATCTACTCCTAGATCTTTCCTCTCTTTCTTCACACCGTCTCTTTCTCTCTCCCAGCAGAGCCTTTGAATGACTGCAACCATTGCAGCCAAATTGCTTTTTGCTGGAAATCTCCTACCCTGGTCTCCCCTGCTATCTGGAAGTCTTCATTGTATAATCTTGTCTTCCTTGAACTTTCTGCATCTCGGATCAAACAGTCTTCTGGCTCTACTATCTACAACTGGCTTCACACTGTTCAATTAGTAAAGAGCTCATTGGGGGTTGCGCCATGATACAGTTTTTCCTGTTCACCTTTCCTCATTTTTATGTTTTTTTTCTCTCTCTTTTTGTTTACTTCATCTTGCACTCCTGTGTGGTGTGCATACCAGTTTACAGTCAACTCTTTTTTCCATTTTTTTAAAGCCGTCTCAAATGGGCTGTAAACTATGGGAGTGTGTTTTTGGTGTTATTTCATATATAGCTCAAAATCAGTTATTTCTGTTGGTTTTCTTTGATTGTATTCCATTTCATGTTATCAATAAGAAAATGATCACAAAAAAAAATAGGATACCGCTGCCTAACACCACACACACGCATTAACTGTGACTGACTACAGCAGCCATACACTTTAATAATAAACAGGACAAAGCTAGACAGGCTGATGTCATTAAAGGCAACGATCAAGGTGCCATGCATAAACAAAAGAAAAAATAAATAAATTCATTTCTCAGAAGCCAGACAGCAGAATACAATAATAATTACAGAACGACAATGTAAGAGGCATTCACAAGGTGACACTAAGTTTTTGCCTGTGATTTGTCATGGTTTGACTTCTTGACTAATTTTGATGTTTATTAACATCTGTTCCTTCACATGAGAGTTTTACTGGGTTGGTAACTACGTATGTCTAGTTACCTCCATATCAATCAGATATTACATATGTGGTATGTGCCAGCTTACTACTGCACAATTTATGCTGCATCTTGTATCATGCCTCAACATATGCATTCATGTACAGTGAGCTTTGTACGAGCACATGTGTGTGCCCAGAAGAGAGCACCAGCGTGGAAAAATTCATTTACATTAAGTGAACTTGGCTACTGCTAGCACAGAGCAAAGTTCATAACAGACAGTCAATAGTTAATAGTAATCACACCACCAACAATGAATTCTGGAAGAAGCAATAGTTTTTCCAAAATGACACCTTCACCACTTTGAATCCACATCCTCTGGCATTCAAAATTCTTTGGAATTAGGTGATGCGCCTTTAGTATATGAACTTTAGAATCAGCACAGTTTGTGTGCTTGAGGCATTGTGCATTAATTCCAGTTGCCTAACTGTTTTGTCCAGTGTTTTACACCCAGTCCCTGCTCAGTTTTAAAGCCAACAACTGCAACTCAGAGCTTGGCATTGCTGGTTATACCTACTTTGCTAAGAAAAATGGGCCTTTCCAATCAAATAAATTGACCAGGGTATTATAACTACAATCACTCCTTAGAATACTACATCAATCCAAAATATCCAGAGCTTCAAGTAATAGTTCTGCATTACATCCTGATTACAGGATATGGTGCTAATAATCTCAGTCATAGAAAGAAATGGATTTCAGTCAAAGGCAGAAGAACATGAAATTTAGATCTAGCGGACCATAATATTAATATAATCATTGTTTATTCTTGACTTATGAGAATAACATGCATGGAAGAGCAGGTATTTTTCTTTTACCCTAAATGAATCGGCATGTTAGATAGTCCTGCCTTTGATCTTTTTCAGTAGTGGTGTGTGTGTGGTTGGATACATTAAGTACCCCACAGAGACACCATTGATTAAATGCATAAAGTTAATGAATAGGGCTATTTGTTGTTCACCATGTCTGCAGGTCTCCCAATGCAGGCTGTGTGTGTGTTTGTTTATACTGTGGCCAGTCACAGACACTCCAGAGCAGTCCCTGGACCCAGAATGAGAAAAAATGACTACAAAAAAGATGGTTTATTATTAAAAATAACAGCATGGAAGGGAACAAACACAAGATGGGAAATACAAGAAACAGATTACACAAGACCCTTCCAGGCACTACTAAACATAAGGTGAGCTCTGGTAGGATATATAACACATTTGCCCAACTTTTAAATTCAATAAACCCCATTATTTAATTCTCTGTACCCTCTCATACTCTCGCTGCAGTCCCTCTTTCTCTTGCCAGTCAATTTCTTGTCTTACTCAACACACAACCCTCAGGTCAATAGGCTCATGACATGAGGGGGGGCTTTGAGGACTGACTTTGGAGGTAAATTTTCCAGTCAATTCTCGGATCAGATATGTCTCAGGTGCAACTAGGGCTGTGCTCCTGGAACTTCCCCAGCTTTCCTGTGTCTCTCCAATCTTGAGCTCTAGCATACTTTGAAAAGGTTAAGTAACTCCAGGTATTCTGGCCATTGTAATGCATTGTGTAGTGCACATCTTTAGTGTTGCATCGCCCATATTGCCCTGTCATTGAGAATATGCAATCCCACGCAGGACTTTAATTTTGGGTACTTGTACTTGTAAACCTTATTCTCTCTGGCAATACCTTGAGCTTATGAACACAGGAGAAAATGATGATGTAGAAAGACAGTTAAAGCTTTGTCTGTACAGTCTTTCATTATCATTTTGGAAATTCTTTACCCTATTTTTTGTCCTACCATTATCAGCATAAATTGTGCAGTTCGGGTGGCACAAAATAATTTTTTGTAGTTGTAAAGTTTTGAAGTGAGTTTGCAGATGTTTTGATGGGGTTTGGGAGGTATGAGGCTCTTCTTTGCAAACAGGGGTTGGAGTGGAAAAGATCATTTTATGTTAAATATAGTTGCTTCACACATTACCTTATTTTTGCTATATGACTTTCAAGGAGCACAGGGGACAATCTGTGGGGAAGAATGTAAGACTGTTCAATGCCTTGGGGTTCATACTCCTCTTTCCTCACAAAGGATACATGCAGACTCTCAGTATACACACAAGATGGCTCACAATCTGGGGAGAAATGGCCATGCCCAAAGCATACAAAAATTATCTAGACCCTCTAGACCCCCAGACGCTCTCCAAATTAAGAAGACTGGTCAGTCTGTGTGTGAGCCCTAGAAAAGTCGAAACGTTAGTTATGTCTGAGGAAAATATGTGCCCATTCTCACTATCAGGTCTACTCTGGCATAACACTAATTTATTCTGATAAATAAATATACCCTCAATGATTGCCTTTACATATATTAGGGATGATCAAAAAGTTCTGAGCCTGACCTATTAAAAGAAACACCAGTAAAAGCAAAACAAGGTTTATATTTTAACATAATCCACATGAATACTCTTGCTAGGAAAATGACAGACTTTCTAGATTAGTGAAAATAAAGCATGTTGTCTTCTATAAGCAGCCACACTTCTTCTGTAGGTGACTGAATCTTTTCATCATTGACATAAACCTGTCAGAATGGGAAATGTGATGGTCACTAAGGACGAAAACTGGAGGATAGAGTGGGTTTATACTCTAATTAAATCCAGAATTGAGTGGCCTATACCCAAGCAGTGTGAACAGAGGAAGTGTTATGCAGCACACCTTCTCACCACTTTTCCATGACTGCCTGAAGCAAATGTCAAATATAGATTTGTTCCATATTATCTATGGTTCTCTGTGTAAAGAAAAACTTCCTAACGTTTGTGCGAAATTTACCCTTAATAAGTTTCCAACTGTGTCCGTGTGTTCTTGTTGAACTCATTTTAAAATAACAGTCTCGATCCACTGTACTAATTCCCTTTATAACTTTAAACTTCAATCATGTCTCCTCTTAATCTTTTTTTGCTTAAACTGAAACAGGCTCAGCTCTTTAAATCTTTCTTCATAATTCATCACCTGTAGCCCTGGAATTAGCTTAGTCACTCTTCTTTGGACTTTTTCTAGTGCTGCTATGTCCTTTCTGTAACCTGGAGACCAAATGGTTTCTGAACACTGTCTGGAAGCTGATAGTGACAAGTCCACTATAACTCCTAAATCTTTTCCATAAGGTGTACTTTCGATTTTCAAACTTCCCACTGTGTATTCAAATCTAACATTTTTACTTCCTTCATGTAATACTTTACATTTACTCACATTAACTTTCTTCTGACACAATTCTGCACAAGCCTGTATGCTGTATTTGATATTAACTGCCAATCCACCTAGCTTGGTATCATCTGCAGACTTAACCAGCTTGTTACTTATATTCATATCTAAATATCTGTATATATTAAAAAGAGTAGCAGCTCTAGCATTGACCCCTGTGGAGCACCAATCTTAACATCAGCCAATTTACACCCATCTACAAACATCACCTTGAATCCAACTTTTTAGTTTGATGCCCAACCTCTCATGTAGCACCTTCTCAAATGCTTCCTGAAAGTCAAGATAAATAATATCATAAGCTTCACTTTGATCATAGCCTTTTGCTGCTTCCTCATAGAATTCCAGCATGTTGCTAAAACATGACCTCCCTCTTCTGGACCCCTGCTTACTGTTCAGTAAAACCCCTATTCTTGTCATATGTTGCTCAGTCTTATCCTTAACAATTCCTTCCATTAATTTACCTGTAACGCTTATTAAGCTTACTGGTCAATAGTTGCTTGCATCTGCCCGGTCATCCTTTTTATATAATGGGATAATATTGCCATTTTCAAGTCCTTTGGAATTTCCCCAGTGTGCAGTAACATCCTAAAAATGTGTCAAGGATTTACATGTGTACACTATAACCTCTTTAAGAACTCGCAGATAAATATCATCTGGTCCTGGTGATTTGTTTGATTTTAGCCTATTTAATCTGAGCAGTACTTCTTCCTCTATAATTTCCTGATCACTCGGTACCTCCTTAGTAGTCCCCTTTTCTGCTGGGATGTTATCCACTTCCTCACTTGTGAAGACCTCAGAAAAATGTACATTTAGAGCATCTGCTATTTCTCTGTCAGTATTTTTAATTCTCATTCATTATTCCTGATGCACTTCACCTTCTCCATGACTGTTCTTTTACCAATAAAATACAGAAAGAATCTCTTTGGGCCATCTTTCACCTTATCTGCTATATTGTTTTCTAACTGTCTTTTAGCCTCCCAAAAATCCTTCTTAAAGGATATTATATGCCCTAAGATCCACACTGGAGTTATTAGTCTTAAAAGCTGTTTTTCCCTTTGCAGCTTCTTTTTCAACTCTTTATTAACCCACTGTTGAGTTTTTTTAAATGTCCTGCTGATTCCAAATTTAAGTATGTACCTCTCCTGCATTACACGTAAAACATGTCTAAATCTGTTCAATTACTCCTTGACTTTCTGCACACGTTAAAGCTTATCCCAGTATATCCTCCTTAGACTTTGCCGCGTCTGCTCAAAATTTACCCTACCAAAGTTAAAGATAAGAGTTTTAGTCTTTGCATCCACACTCTTACAAAACATTGAGAACTGTACTGTATTATGGTCACTTGACTCTAGTGGTTCAATTACCTCTATATCCTCAATCCTATCCTGTGTGATGGATGACCGGCAGCTCAACCCGGCCGGGACGCCCCTGAAATGGAAGGATGGGGGAAGGCAGCTTTTTCAGGACACTGCCTCCCCCAAAACGCTAGATGGCAGCTCCCCTGTAGTGCAGTGGTGTCCCGGATTCCCGCAGGGCATCCTGGGACTTGGAGTCCGGTTTTTCAGCCCTGTTGGGTACCGTGTGTGCTGCCGGGGGAGCTATGAAAGGACCTGGGGAGTCATGCTTCCCTTGCAGCCTGGAAGTGCTTGGAAGTCATGAGGACGGAAGCCCCATAGTACTTCCGGGCTGATTAAAGACTTGGGATCCTCCATCTGACCTGGAAGTGCTGGCAAGTCACGTGGGAGGAAGAGTAGGAGCACTTCCGGGTCAAGAACTATATAAAGGAATGGTGGAGACCCAGCAGGCGAGCCGAAGTTGGGAGCAGTGTGACGGAGCTTGCTGGGAGGTGTAGTGGAGAGAAGGATTGTGTTTTTGTTTTGATTTAATTGTGTTTATTGTGGCTGTGGTGCTTTGAAGGCACATTACAAGGAGGTAAAATAAATTTTAAATACTTCTTGGTGATTTTATCCCATGTCTGTTGGGAAAAAGGTGGACAACAGTGCCACCTAGTGTCCATTTACTTACACTGGCATAGTCAGCAGGATTTTCTGGCCATCTGTTTGGCAGAAACCTGCATTATTTTGTGGACATAACCCAACAAGACAGAGTTGCGACATGTGGAAACCTGCCAAACCCATTCGCCGGTCCATCATGGGGAAGAAAAAAGCAAAGCAGACCAACAATACAGGGAGAAGACAAGTGCTCAACGTCACCTGCATCCAGGACGAGATACAGAGTGGCTACGCATATCGGGAGAAAAAAAATTCCGGGTGATGGCGTCCAAGATGAGGTATGTGCAGAGGAAGGGATTGAAAACTTTTTCAAAGTAGTACACTTTGTCCTACATTATACCACGTAGAAGATCATCATCTGGAGATTTTGCAAGAGGCAGAAAATATTCCCGAAGATGGTAGTGCGCTTTCCGAGGATCGTTCAAGCGCTGAAGACTTCCGCCTGCAGTTTGCCGGTAAGGAACACGTGACCTGCCCCAAGGAATGGTGGGATAGAGGAGTTCAACATTGGCCCATCTGCTGCTTTAAAGATATCCCGACGGACGTGGACTCCCCGAAGGGGAAGGAGGAGGATAATGAAGCATCGCACACCATTATAAAAGGTAAGGAGGTTCGGGGAGTGATTGATCGGTCCACCGATAAAATGAAACAGGCGGATCACAGTCGGCATGAAGCCATTTTCTGAAACTCCAACTCCCAAGAGGCAGTACGAATCCCAACACCGCATGCGCAGGGTATGCTTGCCTGCTCACGGCTGGAGGACGAGACTTCTGAAAGTCTGGGCCTGTCACCAGCCAATCGATCAAATAACTTTGATGTTCAGGAACTGGAAAGGATAATCAAGCCTGTACAAAGCTTTTTACAGGTCATATCCTCTATGAAAAAGATCATCGAGGAGTTGGAAGCGACGGCCGAGGCACCCTTGCATCGGGTGGAGGAGTATTTACGCCGGTTCGGACGGGAGCTTCCTCAGATGACTGATTTGGTGGTACAGGTGGGTTCTACCGGTACTGTACATGAAACCGGGACGCAGAGTGAAGGGGCAGCACAATTATTCAGTATCGGTTGTGAAGTAACCTCGTGTCCCACAAGTGAAAAAGGGGTGATGACCGAGTGTACGGTGGAAGGAGCGGGGGAGTCAGAGCAGCGGGGTAGTGCTGACTTCCAGGTTGTCCCAACCCTTAAGACATCGGTGCTGGTCTTGCCTAAATCTAAAGGGGTGCAGACAGTAAAGGATCTCTCTCTTATTCATAGAGAGACCCAAACTGTGATCAAACCCCAGAGAGAAAAGGAGAACCCCGGGAAAAAGCAGGGATCTCCTAACAAGGCAGAGCATGGAGCGGAGAGTTCACGTGCGTCTGGAGGATGCTCTGCATGGGCGGGGAGATAGTCCACCCTCAGCTGGTCAAGTGGCAAGGCAGACATTTCCAGCCTGCTTCCAAACCCGCAGGATACTACCATTAGGGAGGCAGCTCTGTTATGAATGCCATCGGCCGGGCCACTTCTGGAGAGAGTGTCCAGGGAGAACCGGGGAGGTTGTTATAAAGAAACAATGGTGCAATATCTCCTTGTTGTTCTCCTGTTCTTGTTTTTCAGGACAAAGCCATCGTTCAGCCATTGCAGATAGTCCCTCCTGGAGAAGGACAGCCCTCGCGAGGCAGGCCACTTCGCCCTACGGTGCTCAGCTGAGGGTGGGACAATGTAATGGACGGCCGCCAACTCAACCCGGCCGGGACATCCTGAAGTGGAAGGATGGGGGAAGGCAGCTTTTTCAGGACACTGCCTCCCCCAAAACACTAGATGGCAGCCCCCCTGGAATGCAGCGGTGCCCCAGATTCCCACAGGGCATCCTGGGACTTGGAGTCTGGTTTCTCTGCCCTGTTGGGTACTGCCAGGGGGAGCTATGAAAGGACCTGGGGAGTCATGCTTCCCTTGCAGCCCGGAAGTGCTTGGAAATCATGAGGATGGAAGTCCCATAGTACTTCCGGGCTGACTGAAGACTTGGGATTCTCCATCTGACCTGGAAGTGCTGGCAAGTCACGTGGGAGGAAGAGTAGGAGCACGTCCGGATCAAGAACTATATAAAGGACTGGTGGAGACCCAGTTGGCGAGCCAGAGTTGGGAGTAGTGTGACGGAGCTTGCTGAGAGGTGTAGTGGAGAGAAGAATTGTGTTTTTGTTTTGATTTAATTGTGTTTATTGTGGTTGTGGTGTTTTTTGAACGCACATTACAAGGAGGTAAAATAAATTTAAAAATACTTCTTGGTGATTTTACCCCATGTCCTGCATACTGTCTGTTGGGAAAAAGGTGGGCAACAGCCACCTAGTGTTCATTTACTTACACCCGATTATTAAAAAATAGTAAATCTATAGTAGACAGGCTTCACCCTGCATTGGTGCTTTAACATATTGTGTTAAAAACAGTCACTGATTACATCTAAAACTCATGTTTTTGTGCTACGCTATTTGTAAGGTTATCCCAGTTAATATTCGGGTAGTTAGACATGCATTGAAATTACTGTCTGCATTGGAAAGTCTATAACACACTCCTAAAATAAAGCCTCTTTCCCTAATGCTTTCCAGCCACATGTCCTCACTAAGATGGGGCTCATTGTCCAGCTGAAGAAGATTTGCATTAAAAGTCTGTTTGACATAAATAGCAACCCCACCTCCTTTTCTGTTCTGTCTATCCTTACCAAACAATGTGTATCCCTATATGTTATACTCATCCCCAACTTTGTTATTTAGCCAGGTTTCTGTTATTGCTATATTTCCAACTCACTTGTTTTATTTTTGATACTTCTAGAATGAAGGCAAGCTATTTTTAATGTGTTACTCATTTTATTTTTGCATTTAAACGTTGGGTTAGAATTTACATTACTATGCATTTTATTTTTACACTATTGTTTGTTCCTTTATATACAGTTCTAAACCTGTCCTGTTCTAAACTCACTGCCCCCACCATACCTTAGTTTAAACACTTCCTTGACTAACCTACTCATATGCCATCCCAACACATTGGTGCCCCTATGGTTCAGATGTAACCTGTCACAGCAGAATAGGTCCCATCTGTTCCAAAAGGTCTCCCAATGTCCCATAAACCTATACCTTTCTACCCTACACCAAAAATTGAGCCTTTTAATGTCATCAGTCTTACCTGGACTGGCATGTAGCACAGACAGAAATTCAGGGAAGACTTCCTTGTCAGTTTTGCTCCTCAGCCTGGCACTAAACTCTTTATATTTGGATTGCAGAACTGACAGACTACCCTTATGTATGTCATTTGTTCCAACATGGTCAATGACCACTGGATCCACCTATCAACTTTTCCAGGGACGTTTCCCATCTGTGCCCCTGGAAGGCATTACACTGTGTGAGACTCTCTATCTCCGGAGCACATTTGTGCCTCAATCCCCCTAATGATTGAGTTCCCAACTATCACTACTCTCTTTCTGGGAACTGGTTTTGAGGTGGCCCGTTGGGGCTCCTCATGCCTGCTTACCACCTCAGAATATTCAGAGACACGGTCCAGCTCCACAAGGACCTGAAAATGGTTTAACACTTCCAATTCTAGGGTCGATGCCCCCAGACAGTGTGCATCTTTTAACTTGTGCCTTGTGACCATGACCCACCTATCTTTACCTGTCTGGTCTGGAGTCTACTCCAGCGCCACCTTAGGGTTCATACTAGGTCTGCCAGTTCTCTACTGCAACATAGACCAGCTAACTCCTTCTCCTGTTCAGCAACCCTGAGCTTGAGGTGTTGAATCAGCTGGCATCTCCTGCAGATGTAGCCCTCATAGAAGACTGGCTCCTCCAAGGCATTATCTAAAAGGTCCAACATCCAACAGGACTTGCATTGCACTGGCCTCAGTATTAAAATGTGAATACTAATCAAATTTGATTACTAATTTGATTACTTTGGATTACTAAAACTGCTGAACTTTTTTTAAATTAAAATTAAATGATTTAACTTAACTGGTAAAACTGAAAAACATTTATGAAAAAAAATTAAAGAACTGCTACATCTATTTTATACTTTCTAGCCTTTTACACTCCTGTAATATTCTCCCCTCGACTGCCTGCTGTTTTTTCTTCCTATGAAGTTAACTCTACTGTACTTTTCTCTGTCTGCTCATCTAACTTTGCACTCCTCTTATTCCTTACTTAAAAGCTCTCACACAGTTTGTACTCCTTTGTACTGATGAACCCTTATGCCGTCTCCCTCTTAACTGCTTTACTTTCCTGACCGCTAAGAACTGTTCAATCTAGTAAATTTCTTTTTTCACACTTTATTTTTACTAAGAGCGACTTTCTTACTAGGTAATTTCTTATTGTCCTGTCTGCTCCTACAGCCACTTGTGCCTGATCATTGACTTAACACTAGCCACCTGCCTACATACTGCCGAGCCCTTCTCTTTACCACTTTGAAGTCAGTCTCTGCTTTTCTTTTTTTTTTCCCCCACTAAGGAATCGTTGCTTCTGTTACTTACTATGATGCCAGTTATTTATTTACAGAGATGACTGTGTCAGCTACTGCTGCTTACTGCTCTGCTTTGCTGCCACTAGTTTGAGTACAAGTAATAAGAACAAGCATAAGTAACTTTTCCGAATGCACCCCAAACTTCCAGCTGCTTTTGCTCCTGTGCAGGTGAAAAAAAAGCAAAAAAAACCCTTCCAAAGGGAAAAACAGCTTTAAAAAATACCCACATAGCCCTTTAACAGCAACCAAAACACAAAGTTTTTAGGAGTAAAATGTATTTTTAATTAACTCTCACGCTACAGAACAGAAAATTCTCAGCTGCTTCTCCTTCAATTGCAAAGATGATCTTAGAATGTCTCCTAGGCACATAATGCTCGCAGACTGATTAATACCTGCTCACAGAATTGTGAGGTCAATAATAAGATTAACCATTTTTCTCAGACACCACTACAAACAATAAAGAGTAATTAACCAAAAAATTACCATTTTTGTGTGAAGCACTCCTTTAAGATGGCATTTAAGTCTGATATCCATGAATATTTTCTAAACAAATACCATCTGAAGGTTAGTGACTTTTTTAGCACAAGATTCTGAAGTCACCAGGATTTTTTTTGCATTCGGTTTGGACTAAGATTTTTGAAACTTGATTTTTAAACTGACACCAGATTTTTGCTCTTTTTAGTTTTGACCTTTTTCTTGTTTAAAAGGCTATTCGTTTGTTTACCCCTTTTTGATCAGCTCCATTTCTCAGCAGATTTTTCTTTGGGCTGTTAAGTTCATGACACCACCTAATTCTTTCATCATGCCACTGTTATCTCAGGGAAGGTAGCAGAAGGGCTAAGTGAAGAAGGCTAAGACAGAGAGAGAGGTACCTGTTGTATAAGAGACCTTCTCAGCTAGAAGCCCTGAAAGGAGAGCTCACCTTAGCAGAACTGGATAGGCAACTGTTAACATTTACCTATTTGGCTGACACCTTTAAACAAGACATCTTACAACATTTATGATACAATTGCTTATGTTTCTTTTCGTTTTCCAAAAGTAGCACAGGCAGGTCAAGTGACTTGCTTATGGTCACACAATGTCAATAGCAGGATTTGAACCCACAACCTCAGAGTTTGAAGTCCAAAGCCTTAACTATTATGTCACACTACCTGTCACACTGCTTACTGATTCAGTGTCCTCACGTTCACAGCGGTCCTCTGTCTGTGAGGATCTGTGCCAATGACAGAGAAACACAGTGACAATCCATGACACCAGACATCTCAACAATGGCCTCTTTTCTGTACTGTGGTCAGGTAAATGTTATCGCTGCCTCAAGTCCACTTCAGAAAGAGCGAGGAAGACCTTTTTTCCCCACAGTCCATCCACATCTCGAATAAACAAAGTGTTTAGAAATACATGATGCCCTATTGTTAACTCTCTCACATAAAGTGATACAAGTTATTTATTTAACCATTTATTACTTTCACATATTTTAAATTCGATTAACGATTTCTGATATTTATAAAGTCAAGCAATATCGTTCTTGTCCTTTATATTCTTCTTAAAGGCACTGGAGTTGGAGTTGTGAAATTAAGTATTTCACTACATATTGTAGTTTATGTATAACTTGTATGCAACAAATTAAATCTGATTTAAACTGGAGTTACACTTTAGGGTTAAATCACACTCACACACAAACCTGATACTGCCAAATGATAAGCAACTAGAAAGCAATGAAAATAAGTCACAAAAGGGAACATTATACAGATTTCCTCTGTCAATTAACACATTTTATACAACACTCCTTCAATATGGTAATGCATATTTAAAAAGTAGAATAATTACAAAATTAATTCACTACTTTATAAATACTTTATAAATAATAAACAACATTATTTCCAGTATCTACCCCTTTTTCTAATGAATTCCCAGGTGACCTAAAAAATGCAGTAAAATATCTTTACCATAGCAGATTTTAGCCAATATGTTCTTGAAAAATTTGTCGTAATCTTTATTCTGTTTCCTCATGTTCAAGAAAAATTAATTAATGTGATGACTGCCCTCCACATCTGCCCACAGCCTCTGAATGGATGCCAAGCTTTAGCAATGTCACTACTGTTATTCTGTTAAGACTTAAAAATACTCCTCAAAGACCAGCAATGATGTGCAGTGACCACAAGAGGGTGCTGCTGATAGACAAATGTCTCAATGCTGTGTCACTATTTTACAGCTTGCTTTGACTTGATTAATGCCTTTGCAGTTTTGCGTAGTAAAAGTTATGCAATAAAATTTCTGCCTCCGTGTCATTCTCTATTACATGCCCAATTATGAACACAATAAATAACTCTCTGAGCTAATGATTTGAGGTGTTGTAATCATACCTGAGTCTGTGCTTTAGTAGATAAAAACAATTTGAATTCTAATCAAGGGTCACATATTGCAGGTAGAAGGGTGTAAATACCATATGATGTGGAGTCACTGTTTTGTTTTTTATTCTAGGGAAATTTTTGAATGTTTCTACACATACAGTTAATAAAATTAACTGCCAGGATATGTCGAGGAAGTCCATCCAATGGACCTTAAGAGGAACTAGGCTGCACTTGTAATCCTTTTCTTAACTTAGCAGAATTCGTTTTAAAAATACCCAACACAGCTTGACAATTCCACAGTTACTGTACCTAAAATTATATTAAGTTCAGTTCTTGGGGTCCTTGCTGGTTTTAATAAATTTCTTGGAATACTGGTAATCTAAAAATCAACCAGTGCCAATCTGTGCCCTATTTTCTTGTTGAAGAACGTTTTGATGTAACATTCATAAACTCGCCAATCCAAAGGGGTGGAAGTTCTCATGGCAGCACTGGGAGCAAGGCAGGAAACAACTTTGGACAGGGCATCAGTCCATGAATGGACCCACTCACATACACACAGGTCAACTACTATAATTTATCCCTTCATAACTTTAAACATTATTACTGTATTATGTCACCTCTTAATCTAAATTGCCTCAAACAGAAAGGATTTAACTTTTTCAGTGTTTCTTCATAGCTCATTGTCCTGCAATAAAAATATAATGTGTTATTATGTCCTTCTTATGATATGAAGGCCAAAATGGAAAACAATTATTTCTCATGTGGCATTGATTTGATATACTTTATTAATCCCTGAGGGGAATTTGTCTTTTTTGCATGAACTTTGAAGGAGCAAGGAACTTTGGTGCAATTTTCAGGTTAATGGTCTTGCTTAAGGGCCCAACAGAGTAGGATCCCTTCTGGCAGTAACAGGATTTGAACAGGCAGTCTTCCAGATACCAGCACAGATCCTTAGCCTCAGAGACATACATTATTGGTTATTCGATAATTTTACAGAATTTTTTTTTGCACATTACAACTGGTTAGCACTGCTGCCTCATGGAGCCATTCTCATGAGCTTAAATTCCATACTTGTTCACTGTCTGCATGGAGTCTGCACATTCTCCCAAGTATATATGCTCGTCCCCAAACATGTGTGGGTTAAGTTAATTCCTAGTTGGCCCTGTGCAAGTGGCCCCTCGATGGACTGATGCTCTGTCCAGGACTGGTTCCTGCTCCCATCATGATCCTGAACTCGACTGGACAGGTTAAAGGATGAATGTATTTTACAGACAGGTTATCAAGAAACTGACCAGAAAATAGTCATCAGGTCAGACTGAAAGGGCAAAGCATTTCAACCACATCATAGTCACAAATATGAATCAACACAAATCACAAGTTTCTTGGACCAGGTTGTTTTTCCATTATTAAGGAGCTTGATGACTGAAATAAAATCAGTCAATGCTCTTTACAGCTCATTCAGCCTCATCAGTCTGAAGGAGATCACATGGTGGGTGGGTTAATTACGCAAATCAGGCTGGGGAGGTGTGGCTCTAACAGACACAATGTACTTTGGAAGAACTTCCTGAACTCACATACAAGAGTGGGGGGGGGGGGGCTAGAGCTTTATCACAGCAAATTCTGTATTGAAACAGAGACAGGCTGCTAGGAATAATCATACACTGAACCGAATTGATGGCACTTTATATTTTTACATAATGCTGTCTTTAAAACACGGGCATATACTCAATGAAAGAAAAGTGACAACAGGTATCTGATATAAACTGAAGAAAAACCAAAAAAGTTCTTCAGTGCAAATACGCAACATTGGCCCTCTTTAAAGGTAACTAAAATACAGTCCATACATCATATTCATCACTTTGAGATTGAATAAGTTTGTCACGTCAACACACAATATAATAATATCTCACTGATATGAATTATTATATGAGATTAAATGAGTCATCATTTCATTGGTTTGGCTGCATTCCCCTGCTTGATAAAGGGTGTAATCAATTCCCAGTTCTTCAGAAATGTTGCATATGCATGGATCAAGCTGCCATAAATATATCTTCACTCATCATATTTTCTTCATATTTTCAAAAGTTTGCACATTTCCTCTTTCCTCTTTCTGTGCATACACAAGTTTTATAGATATAACCTCTGGTGATGCAAGGGAAGAAAACCCTTGAGACTGTCACTTCTAAGGTCAAGTGTTTGTCTAGGCAGGATCTTCTCTGGGGACAGTGGCAGGTGGGGAGTTGGACTATGGTGGTACATTAGCACATCCAAGTATGCATTTCATTATATTCTAAGTGGCTATAATGAGCCTATAAATCTGCATAAACTTAAAAAAAAAATCTATCACACTATAATGCAGGTGACCTAAGGTCAGCTCATGAAGCTCAGAAACCTTTGTGGACACTTTTTGTGACTGAAGACAGAGAAGAAAATTAAAATTAGTCAAAACCTTTTATTAATACATACCAGGCAAGGGTAAAATGTCAGAGAAACACAGTCCTAGGACACCGCGCTTCATCTGCCTCGAGCGCAGATGTCCTTGTTCTTTTATACCTTTCTAATCTCCTGATCGTTGACCATGTAAGCAAAAAATAGCATCCTGACTCATTGTACTTTTCCAGTTTTTGTAAAGTCATTACCCTAAAGGTATATTTTCTTGTCACACACATCATCAAAAGAAACTTCCAGAAAGTATACATGCTTTTTGTCACGCACGCCAAACACAAACAAGTTTCATCACTCTGTCCTATTTTCTATACACACATACATTTTGTTCAATTACATCTTTTTTTGTTTCCACACTCCTCCCTTTTTGAACAAAAATGATGTGGGCCTATAAATTCTATTTTGAAATGGTTGATGAAAGGGAAAGGGGAGAGAAAATGGAAGAAGCTATACGAGACATGCGCTCATCATGTAGCACATATGCCCTTTCTATAGAGGCAGTAAAGTACTTAGATATTATATTGCGAAACAAAGGGATAATACAACAACCAACCAGGAGGAGGAGACAAAATGTCACAACCAAAGAAATGAAAACAGATCTTATCCATTGTCCCCAGGATCCGAAGGAGGATGCAAACCACTGATCCCAGGGATTTGTAATGCCAGAATTAGTGGAAAGTTCTTTAGAGAGAGCAGTGAGGCCTGCCAATGCACGAGTTATTGATCCATCTGGCGCGGTATTATTTGGAATATATGTACAACAAGCATCACCAAACATAGCACAAACACCTCCCTTTTCGGCAAGTAACATGTCCAAGGCTAGACGATTTTGCCAAGTCATCAGAGAAGTACGATCAAGCTGTTCATGTATACCTTCAATAGCGTCTTTGGTGAAGTTAAGGAAACGTTGTTGGTTATAATTAATCCAGTCTACATTCTTATTAATAGTAATTTGGGGTATGATAGATTCAAAACCAGCTGCGACTTGATCCCTAGCTTTAAATCTGTCTGGGACACCCCTAGGGACTCCAATAGCATCTATGTATACTCCAGGGCCATGTAAGGAGATATCAGTAGGCGTATGGAAAAGGGAGCGGGTATGTCGGAAATAAAAAAGGAGGTGTGGAATAATATGGGGAGTGAGAGGGAGGTAAGGATAGAAGTCTAAAAGGCATAGAAGTCTAAAAGGCATAACTAATTGGATTGGAGCACAGGTACCAGACCAATTAGGGGGAAAGGTGACAAATGAAAAAGTGGATGAAAGGGTAGAAATATTCATAATCCTAACAGGAGAAAAATCTGAACCAAAAGTTGGGGAGATGGGTGTGTGTGCCAGAGAATGAGGGGTGTTAGTAACAGGATTGTCAATCTTAATTAGAAATCTCCCTAAAGGGTCTGTTCCAGATACATATACCCCTAATACATAAATACCTGAGTTACAATGGTTGTCAGCACATACAATGAGAGGCATGTCCTTTTATGATAGAAAACCGATTTTTCAAACCGTATTTTTGGGCCTCAAAAGGTTGATAACCCCAGTCCTCAGTTCCAGTGTTAGCAAAAACCCATTGCCAGTTGTCGCAGTCACTTCCCCTCATACACACGTATTTGTCAGATCCGGTCCACTGGGCTTGTCGACCAGTCCCACAGTTGATAATAGAGCAGAAATCAAACTGCACTGATGTGGTGATTCCCAACGGGAAAGTCAAGGTGACCAGGGCAGTAGACAAGGGAAAAGAAAAACATAGTAGCACAGCAATCAAGGGTGCCATCTCTTGCAATGTGAGGCGTGAATCCAGGCAGGCAGTCCCTCAACTTTCACGGCGTGTGGTGTGGATAGAAGAATTTGGAATGGTCCTCTCCACCTAGGCTGATGCCAGTGTTTCCTCCGAGTATCTCGAACCAGGATCCAGGTGCCCAAACGAATTGGTAAATCCTTGGAAAGGGGGCTGGTCCTCCAGGTTTGATTAACCTGCTGGTGGATTTCCTTCAACGAGGTTCGCAAACCTGCAAGACTAGAGAGAAAATCATTGGGAGAAAAGGTTTGTTAGTGTGTTTATGAGTCCAGACTCCATCAGAGAGGGACCCTTCTTTGGACCATTTTCTCCTTTCGATATCCGTGGCTTCATTCTGTAAAGAAATAATTTGATTATCAGGGTCCTGGTCATTTCTCTGTTGGAATAAAGAAATTGGTGTGTTATTATATGCAGCCTCTTTAGCAAAGTGGTCAGCTAAATCATTCCCTTTGCTAGCAGGATCCTGTTTTCCTGTGTGAGCTTGACATTTAACAATCGCTAGCTCCGATGGTTTGGTTATAACTTCTAAAAGGGATTCGATCAATTTCTGATGTTGGATGGGTTTGCCAGTACTGGTCTTAAGTTGTGCTTAAAGGTTATCTATGCAACATACTTAAACGCGTTTTTTTCCTTCATGCTTATTATTAACAAGGAAAACATACGTGCTTGAACCTTTATTCGTATCAAGTGTGCTGACCACTGCGTCACCATGCTCTTCCTTTACAGTACCTAAAATACATAACTTCCATTCACATCACAATTAGACACACACATTCATATCACAATTAGACACATTCCGCTTATCGCCAAAAAACTTGTCTCCCTTCTCATGTAATATTATTAAAAGAGCATTTTCCCTTCAAACTTGATCAGGGTTTAAAAGGAAAAATACTTTTGTATATTTACAAGCCTTAAACAAAAGTGGAGACAATTCATTTGCGCTAAACCAATTACACAAATCGATAATTATCTTTTTCAGTTTTTTAGTTAGAGCTCTCCAGGACTGGTCTTAAATTCCCTTAGTTTCCATAGTGTTCCATGATCATGGCAGACTCCAAAAGCATACCTGGAATCTGTATAAATTGTTACGATCTTCCCTTCGGACAGCTGACATGCTTAAGTGAGTGCTACGAGTTCAGCTGTTTTGTGCACTTAGCTTTATGAAATTTGATTTGCTTCCAGCAGGCGGTCCCCTTGGACCACTGCGTAACTGGTTGAGGGCGCTCCATTTTTCAATTGTAGCATTTGACAAAGTACAGAGTACATTCTGATACTCATAGGGATCCCTTTTAATACACTCTATAACATACAAAATCACCCAAAGCATTTTCAACACACTTCACCCCAGTATTATTCTATATTTACACTATATTTGGAAACAATGCAGCAAAGGAAACAGAAACGAATGGACTCTGAAGAAAAGCAAGTTCAACTCTTCAGGACAAACAAACATAAAACAGCCTCTCATGATGTTAGCTGGTGTTAACACAATCCTGCTCAGCTAAACGGCGCCGGTTTCCAGATCAAGGAGACTTCGTTGGCGAACTGAGTCAGCGACAATCAAGGAAGAAAAACTTCCGTGGCGATCCAATTACGACAACAAGGACAAATCCAACTATCGAGAAACCACACGGTACGATACCACAGCAAAACCGCATTCCCAGAAAAAAGGCTACAGTCACAGAGAATATTAACTCACAAGAAAAAAGAAAAGGACAGAAGAAATTTCATGAGAACTACATCCGTGCTTGCTAATACAGCTTCTGTTGTTGCAGCCACAGCACGAAGACACGGAGGAAATGCTGCGGCCACTGGATCCAGTTTTGTTTTAGAAAAAATAAGTCACCGGTCTTTGTTTATCTCCATGTTGTTGCATCAGTACTGAATTCATAAATCCCTGCTTTTCGTCCACGAACAAAGTGAATGGACGAGAATGATCAGGCAAACCTAGCGCGGGCGCAGATAGAAGAGTAAATTTTGAGGTTACAGAGCCTTCTCAGCCAATTGTTGCAACGGCTGTGCTCTTTCAGTAAAATTTAGAACCCACTGTCTGCAGTGGCTGTAATGCGATTTTACAGTTGTTTTGATTAGCTGCAGCTTAATTTTTAGAAACTTTATGGCCATTGTCCCCCAAAAACATTCTGGGTATCTATTGTCCCCCAAAAACAGCAACAATTTCTGGGTATCTATTGTACAATTTTCTTTCGTAGCGCTACTGTATCCCGTCCGGCCAAAAGCCTTCTATCTACATACTGAATCCCGTCCGGCCAAAAGCCTTCTAAATTTTTTTTGGGCAAGAGCTTAACCATAAACACAAAAGGGCTTCTCTGTATCCCTGAGGCATGACGGTCCATGTCCATCGGCGGTACCGCGTTTGACGAGATCGGGATGTACGGCGGAGATGCCAGCCTCTGCTTCGGGAGACAAAGGATATTGGGCACGGTGCGGGCGGAAGGAGGACTTCGGGTGGATCACCAGAGGCTCACAGTGGGCTATCCTTTGAAACACTACTTTAGTTATTAAATGGTCAGGAGTATCAAAAATACCTGGAGTAACTTGTAACCAGTCTGTTCTTTCAAGGCATTTTTCCACCCATGGCCCTATTTTCTCCCATTAACAGTGTGTGATTTAGCTAAGGAAAAATGAGGCACTATGCCGCCAAGATAATATATGTGCTGTGAGCATGTAAGATGAACAGAAGCAGCTGCCTTTGTGGATGAAATAAAAACACAGTAGATGTGAAGGGTTTCGGGGCAAATACCAGAAGTAAGGAAAAATTCTAGCCAGGTGGTGTCTACTTCTATAGGGAAGTATTGGGCAAAATGTCAGGGGCCTGTAAATTGGGAAAAAGACAAGGGGAAAAAGAATGTAGGGCTTTGAGGAGAATGGTGTGTGGGGAAATATCTAAAGTCCATGCTGCAAAAGAGGGTTTGGGATAAGGGGTAATTTGACACAACAACTTGGGGGTTGAACAGAAAAAACAAAGCTGATTCAAAAGAAAACGATGCAGTAAGGTATGTCCGCCAGGACGTGACTGGACTTGAAGAGGTTTTGATACTTGAAGAAGATGAGGTTGTCCAGAAGCAGTAAGCACAGTAACAGTTTTGTTCGAGGTAGGGACCTTTGCCAGCAAGCGAGTGGCACCAGTATCGATTAAGAAAACAGTCTTAGTGCCATCAACGAACAATGTCAGTAAAGGATCAGTCTCTGAATTATGGGTGAGCAAAGGTAGTTGAAAAGAGTGGCTGGAGGTCCCAGTGTTTTCCTATGGCCAGTATTGTTAGTCAGGGGTGTCAGAGGAAACAGGTGGAATAAGGGGAGGTGGGGGCTGTTGCTGTCTGTGAGGGCACTCCCGACGAAAATGTCCAGTTTCACCACAGGCGTAACAAGAGTAGGAATTAACATTGGGATTAAAGGGAGAGGGAATAAAAGGATTCTTAGTGTGGTCAACAGGAGGAGCTCTAAAACCACCTCGTCCTCTTCCTCGTCCTCGTCCCCTTCCTCTAAAGCCATATCCTCGACCTTGGTCAGGAGCATTCCTGGTATAATAGTTCATCTGTGCTACCAATAATTTGGCATGAGAGTCCGATTCGGCCTGTTCAGCATGTCGTTTGACTTCATCAAACGTGGCACTTTCCCACTCAATACAGGAAGTGCGGACTTTGTTTTGTATATCAAGGCGCAAGCCGGAAACAAAAGGTGGAACTGCAGCTCGGGTGCGGTCATCAGCATTTCCCAAGCCCGAGTGATTAGCCATAAGGTCTTGAATCCTATGTGCCCATTCATCAACTGTTTCGTCTCTCTTTTGTTTTGCAGCAGAAATAAGGGACCAGTCCGTTCCTTTTTTTATATTTTTCTGCAATATTTTGTCTCAACGCCTCCCATTGTGGGTTAAATTCGCCTTCTCCACCTATCCCCTGTCCTTGAGTTAAAGCTGGGTTCCATACCCATGGAATGTCATTGCGGACACCCCTGCTAACAGTGGCCCATGTGGTCCCAAACTTTCGACGAAGTACCTGGGTCCATTCAGCAGCATTAGGCTTATACACGCTATCTAACTGATCAAGTTGTTCAACAAATTTTAGTCCTCCTACTTCCTTTGGATCTGGAAGTGTATTCACGACATCTTTTAGTTCTTGGATGTAACTGTTGTGGGATTTTGGGGTCCAGCTGGATGGGCAGGGTTATAATGGGGATTGGGAACTTCTATTAAAGGGCAAGTAAGTGAAGGTGAAAGATCAGAAGAGAAAAAAGTTGGAGCTGGTTTGTGAGTGGAGGTTTGACTTCGAGTGCATTTGGAGACGGGGGTTTGTCTAGTACAGGGTGAGTCTGTGCCTGGGGAATCATCAGGGGAAACTTCTGCTAGTTGTAGTGCAGGGGGGGACAGTCGGAATGGGGAATAGAGGAGGGGATAATAGAGGTGTCTGAGGTCGGTTCTGAGGAGGGGAAAAAAATAATAGGATAAATCTAAACCTGTTTTCTTTTCTATAAATTTTCTAGGAGACCCATTTTTACGGGGCGTCTGTTGATCCTCCGAAAATAATCCTTCCAGCACTAATGATTTTGATCCCCCTGTGCGGCGATTAACAGGCTTACTGTTATAAATTCCCATTATGTCCCCTTGCTCTCCCGGGTTCTGTATTTAATTTTCCAACTATATACTGATTTGTCTAATCCCTTGTACGTATGAATCAGCAAGGCATTAAGTGTGCCACTCACTAAACCTAAACTGTTCCCTTCTTAGTCCCAAGGGGAGACACCTAACTATCGGTCCTGTCCCAGTTCCCAGGAGAACACGGTTTTGTTGCTTATTCTGTATGTAGATTTATTTATTCCGTCCTAACAGCAATCCTGTAATCTGTGCTCTTTTCGGTTTATATTTCCATACCACCCCGTTACTCGTCCCGTTAGCCTGTCCGCTCACATCCCCGGGTTCCAGCTCAGGTGACTTCGTGTCCGATTCGGTTCAGCAGAATACTACATCAATACGTCCAGCCGAGTCTAGGATATGGGTGAGGCCAGTATCCTTTCGTCAGACCTTTCGTATGCGTCAAACTGCTTGGGTCAAGTCTCCATCACCTTAAGCAACCCGTTGAGATATGAGTATGACTAGACGGTCAACAGGAAACTCGCCCTCCCGTTATTTAGAAAATAAAAAATATTCGGAAATCCCCCGGTGCTTACCCCAGCCTGGAAATGTGCAAGCTCTGTCTGGAAATCCGTTCAGTCACCGTGGATGTAGCAAAGAGGAGACCAGGGGCTCCTCACGCAAGAACTGTTTCAGGACAGGGCAGTCCTAACTTTTGCCGGAGCTGCATGCTCTGCTGCCGGATATCTCAAGTTAACGGCAGTCCGCTGGTAAGACGGATCACTGAAATGGTCTCGCTGGAGGAGTCGACCGGCCGTCTCTTGCCCCACGTTTGGGCGCCAAAACTGTGGACACTTTTTGTGACTGAAGACAGAGAAGAAAATTAAAATTAGTCAAAACCTTTTATTAATACATACCAGGCAAGGGTAAAATGTCAGAGAAACACAGTCCTAGGACACCGCGCTTCATCTGCCTCGAGCGCAGATGTCCTTGTTCTTTTATACCTTTCTAATCTCCTGATCGTTGACCATGTAAGCAAAAAATAGCATCCTGACTCATTGTACTTTTCCAGTTTTTGTAAAGTCATTACCCTAAAGGTATATTTTCTTGTCACACACATCATCAAAAGAAACTTCCAGAAAGTATACATGCTTTTTGTCACGCACGCCAAACACAAACAAGTTTCATCACTCTGTCCTATTTTCTATACACACATACATTTTGTTCAATTACATCTTTTTTTGTTTCCACACCTTCCATGTAGAAAACAGGTAAAAGCTCTCTTGATCTTGATTTTCAGTATAAATACAGATCACAGAAACACAGGCCTCACAATACATCTGGCTTTTTAGGTTTTAAGCAGGAGGTGTCAGGAAAGCTAATAAAGCTATATCTGGCTTGTGGTGGCCAAGTGTTTATAGCAACATCACTTTTTGATCCTTTACATTGGCTCTTCTGATCATTGTGAAGGAGAATTCACCAAGCACCAAGCATTGGCTCACCCACTAATGCAGAACATAAGCTGGGTTCAGACTGTCTTAAGGCGGGTTAGTTTTACCCTTCTGATGATGTGTTGTAACAGTAGCAATCCTGCTCCATATGAGATGACTCACAGGTGTCATAGGCAATGCGAGTCTGGGTGAAGATAGTCCTGAACAAGTATCTCTTGGGCAGACTATGTGTGGAACCTCACAGCCTAATGTCATGTTGCTGTCACAATTAACAAGCTTCCACTCATCTCTTTCTATTACTTTACAACACTTCCATATGTCTTTTAAATTTCTCTTGTTTTGAATAGTTTTAATACTATATTCACTTCACATACCACTACCACCTAAAAATATCACAACAGAGCCTGCTTCCCTGGCAGCCTGCCCTCAAACAGTGAGGCAGACACAGTACTTACAAAGCACCACACTTTGCACACCAATAACAAGGTTGCCAAAAAGAATTAAAATATGACTTGACTCTGACCACATTTTAGTCACTTTCTGAGCTTGTTAAGACTTAATTATATAGAAGCTAGACATATATTTCAAGCAGGATAGCCCAAGGATACATTATACTTTACTATTTTAAAGTTGCTTGCTGCATACAGGTGCTGTCTTGGTTGCTCAACAAAGTGCACTTGCTACTTTATAACAAATTAATCCCAAATATAAATCTGGTTTGAAGTATCTTCTGACCAGAAAAAAAAGAGGGCCTGGGCCTTTTGCAGGATGCTATTTCCAAAGACACTTTTAGGATAAGGGGCATCTCTCAGTTCCTCTGAAAGTCCTTAAATGTGCTTGTAATGAATTTGCATCCTGTCCAGGGATAGTTGAAAATGGAGTGTCCATAATGACAAAAGTAGAATGTGGGAGAATTAGTGGGAAAGGCAGCAGAATACCTCTGAATGTGTCAGGGTGGTGGGTCTGATTTCCATGGGTTTACGTTATTCCAGGACATTTACCTTCAATCACACTCTTAAAAATAAAGGTGCCAGAGTGGTTCCTCAGTTCAATGTCATAGAAGAACCTGATAAGAGGCATTGAGAAAGGCCTGGATTTTGGGGGAGTATTGGGTTGTGTGCCGTGCTTCACTGTAAATAGTATTGTATAAATAAACATGTGTGGTGCATTTAAACAATGTCTACCTGTCTGTGTCCGGGCCATATTCCACAGTGTCTAGCCAGGATTTCTCAGGGATTATCAGTCATAACAATAGTAGAATTGAATTATGATGTTTGTTTTGTGTTTTTTGGTGAAAAAAAAGTTAATATTTATCACCATCTTAATTTTCCATACTGATGCAACACTGTTATCAACGACAATGGGACCACAATTGTCCTACCTGTGATATGACGGGAGGTTCCTTATAAATACTGTATGTTGCCACTCATGTTCTTAGTTATTCCTCAGTGGATACAAAACTGTCTCAGTCTTATTAGTGATAGTTTCAATTATAAGTACACCCTAGTGCTTTGTTTCTTTGGCTTTGGCCACTTCCAGTTTGACTTACAACTTTGTTTTGCTTCTTTGTTCCTGGTAATCTCATTTTGATCCTGGTATTTTGTTATTGCTTTTGATTATAATTTCTTTTCAACTTTTCATCACCTGGTCATTTCTCTCTTGTAAGGAGATGGAGAGTGCCTGAGGATTCTTAACAACTGTACATTTAGTGACATACAATGTAATGTTATTTTGCTTTTCTAATTATCTCTACAATTATGCTCGTTACTCCGCGCTGTGTATACACAAAGCTGTGGCTTTCGAAAATAATGTATGAAATAATGAATGATTGGATTACTTCAACTGTTCAATAGCTTATTCTCTGCTTGCTCGTCTAGTTATCAGTTATTGGAATGGGGATTTGAGGCTGCCAAATGGTTGCCCCAAAAGACAGTGCAAGTTTAGGAGAGCCACAATTTTTAATTCTAGGAAACAGCTTGTGTGTTCAGCTACAGGCCACAGATGGTGGTCAGAGGTGGACAAGTGTATACACAAATCTCCCAAGGATTTTAACTGTGTCTTGCTCCTGCTACTAGGGATTACAATGTATTAGCAGTGGGCAGCATGCTGTGTCAGTAAGTGTCATCATCACTCTGAGAATATCTTACTAAGGATGATTCGCTCTCAAAGTCCCACTTATCGAAGATGGAAAGGTAGATGGTATGTTATTCCTGGAACCTATAAATATCACTATTAGATTAAAAGATCCTGAAAGACTGTACCTCGTGCATCATCTGCAATTGAATGGACAAGAATGTTATTTGTTTGACTAAGTAAAATGTTCTATGTATTCTTGCTTAGGAACATGTGTGAAGGTGCATTACATTGACTAACCTGGTGGCTACTGAATGCAGACACTCTTAAGATTTTTTTTTGAGATATTGTCAGATTTTAGTACATTTTTTCCTTTAACGCCTGGACATTTTTTGTTGAACTTTGCAATTATTAAATTACTCAAGTATACTAGTAAAAAAATAGCAGGTTTTTGGTTGCCAGATCATAATGGAGTTCTTATAAGCAGGGAAATCTGGACTGTCCACTGCATCTGCAAATATTTTCAAGTGAAACATGATACCTTCTTTATCTGTTTTATCTGCAAGTGACTGGCATCAAATGGGCACATAAATCTGTTGACTGCTATAGGAAGAGATGATGTTGGGGTTGATAAGTAACTGAACACAACTGTTTTGAAACTTGTGTATGATGGAAAAATATGTTACTCTGTTCTAGTAGTTTCTTCTCTGTCTCATTTCCTTCTCATTTTCTGGGTGATAATGTGCAAGTGAAATAAGGAATAGTTATTGTGAAACCAGAGAAACATAAGAAGTGCTGCTTTTCGTAAACTTCATCTTGGAGTGTAAAATTATAAAATGATTGAAATATACTGTGACCTGCAAATGTTTTCACTTTCCTTTTCTCCTATAAATGCATTCAGTTAAGGTATTAGTTAATATCCTAGATAATCTCTGCTTTACTTTATGCAGTGTATCCAACTGTTAATAACAGAGAAAAAATGTATATATTCATCTCTCTAAAGCCCCAAAATTGCCAGACATACCTGGTTTGAGCCACAATTAACAGATTGTTGGCTTTGGGTAGCACAATGGCATAATGGTCAGCACTTCTGACTCACAGGTCCACATACATGGCTGCACTGTCTGTGTGAAGTTTGTAAAGTGTCCCATTGGCCTTTTCTCTGACATTTCAAAGATGTGACTGTCAGGTTAATGGAATTTGATGTTTTGATGTGGCCATTTTGTAATGTATAGGTTTATCGGTTAACAGTGTGTCAAGTGTAGACAGTACAGTGAAATTCTTACTTGCATGTGCCAATCATGTGCAAGCCAAAGAAGTTATCACTCCCTGGCACCATGATCAGTAAGTGCAACAACCTTACCTCAAAACCATCTGAAGATCTCAGAACATTTCTGTCATAGCAATATACAGGGGTGTGGAATAGCATTTAATCTCCTTGAAATTAATCATACTTTACTGCATGACAAAAGATTTCTACACATATTTATCCATTCAGTATTTTAATGTGAACTTGTAAGCTGCAACAATACTTTTCCAAAGTCAAAATAAAACATTTTCTGTACACATTTAACTGAGGGAGAAAAACACAAAAGTTAGTGTTTGGATAAGTATTTAAAATTTTCTGCTTTGGAAGTTCCCGGTTTACATAAATGACAAATTAACCACAAAATGACAGAAAGGTGACAGTCTTTTGACCATAATTGAACATAATTATGTACTACTTGTGAGTTTGTAAGGACCATAGTCTTTGCTGGACAATAACTGCAAAAATGAAGCCAAAGGAGCATTCTGCTGATGTGAGAAACAAAGTCACTGAAATGAACAAGGCAGAAAATGGCAACAAAAAAATATCAAAGAGTTTGAATATTCTGTTAAGCACTGTTGGATCCATCATCAGAAAGTGGAAGGTTCATCATAGCACCCAAACTCTTACTAGAGCAGGCTGTCCCTCAAAACTAAACATCAGAGCAAGATATCAACTGGTGAGAGAGGCTACTAAATATCCAACCATCACTCTCAGAAGTCTGCAATGCTCTTTGCCCGAAACTGGAGTGAAGGTGCAGGAGTCCACAATTTCATGAGCTCTCCATAAAACAGGCCTCTATGGGAGGGTAGCAAGAAAGAAGCCGTTCCTTAAGAAGGCCCACATAAAAGCATGAATGGCATTTGCTACAAAGCATGAGAAAAACACAGTTAAGATGTGGGAGCAAGTTTTATGGCCAGATGAGACTAAAATAGAACTTTTTAATCAGACTGCAAAGAGATATGTGTGGCATAAAACTAACACCTACCATGCCTCAAGAAACACCATACCTACAGTGAAATATGCTGGTGGCAGCATCATGATATGGGGATGCTTCTCATGTGCTGGGACTTGGAATCTTGTCAGAGTTGAAGGGACAATGGATAAACACAAATGCTGCACAATATTGAAGGAGAACTTGTACCTATCTGCTATGAACCTATGGCTCGGGAGAAGAATCATCTTTCAAAATGAAAAAGACCCAAAGCAACACTGGAATGGCTTAGAAACAGAAAGCTGAATGTTTTAGAATAGCCAAGTCAAAGCCGTGATCTTAACCCTATCGAGAATCTATGGCACTATTTGAAAACGTCTGTCCAGAGGTGCCATCCCACCAATCTAGAGGATCTCTACAAATTCTGCCAAGAAGAATCGTGAAGAATCACTCCTGAACAATATACAAAACTGCTACATACTTGCCCCAAAAGAATTAAGACTGTTTGTTAGCAAAAGGGTTCTCAACAAAGTATTAATGTGCAAGGCTTGAATACTTACAGGTATGCAAACATTAACATTCGAGTTTTTCTCCTTCAGTTAAATATCTACAGAAAATCATTTATTTTGACATTGGAAATGTATTCGTACAGCACAAGAGTTCACATTAAAATTACTGAATGGATAAATACAGTAGGTGTACAAATCTCTTGTCATGCAGATAAATAGGATGACTTTCAAGAGGGCTGAATACTTTTGCACACCACAGGCTTTTAAAGGTAAGGCACAAAGTGGTAGCAAACTGAGGGCCAATTAAGATATTTAACTGTTCCAAGCAGTAATGATGACTGGTGAAATACAGACTTACTAACAGCTGTAAACAGAATGCCTGTTCACATTAGTATTCCATAAACAAAATTGAAATGAAAATATTATTTACCAGATATGAAGAGTACTTGCGTCCTAAACTGCTTTAGGATGACAGATTTGCTGAGCCATGCCAAGAAGTTATGCTGGCTACTACACTCTTTATGTAGTAATCAAGATCCATTTTGCCTTTTACCTTACCAGGCCTATCTTTGAATGTTTTGCTTTTGCCGTGTCACTGTGAACTGGACTCATTTCTGTAGCAAGCTTTGGTGGCAATCATTGCTGTCACATGGAAGGTGCTGCTGTTGCACTATAAGATTTGAATGTACAAAGCTTTTACAATATACAGAGGGTATCCCTACATTTATCCATTTTCTATGCTGCTTAACCATTATCTTCTTACATAAATCACTACTGTGGCTATTCATTTGTCTGTCCAGGATTTTAAAATATTTTTGTAGATCACAAACCGTTTGACCTATTGACCTGAAATTTGGTACACATATACTATGTGAAGTCTATTATTTACTTTTGGGGTGATGATTGACCTCCACGGTTATTCCTCTTTTTATTTTTATGTTATTGTAGAATCAACTCTAGGCAGTAGCCAGCAGTGTGGCCATGTGGCGCATGCGTACGGACGCCATTCTCATCCCTACCACCTTCGCCGTCACTTCCCCTATCTCTTCATATCTTAAGACTTCAATCTGCCTTTTATTGTGCAATCCCTAAAACAGAAGTCACATTAAGAACAACCTGGAAGTAAACCAGTGGCAAGGGTAAAATTGACCTGACATGGGAGGTCAAAAACAAAAAATTCTGAGTTGGAATGATAAGAGTCCAACTAAGAGACATATACAGTAAAGATGAAAATAGCATTGTGTGCTGAGGGCAAACAGGTAAGCTGTCAACATTTTTAAAAAAAGGATACTAGGCACTTATACTGGAAGGTCCATCAACAGCAAGAAGACATTGACAGGTTTCTGTACTTCTCTCTTTTATTAATTTTTTCTTACCTAATCAAGGCACATGCAGTCCCTACATTGATGGATTGAAGGCCAGATGTCCACATGACCATCATCATCTAATTCTTCCACGTGAAGCTTGTAAATCATGAGGACTGATTCAGATAATTTATGTTTGGTAGAATACCCAGTGGGGGCTAGGCGGTCTTGTGGCCTCAGAACCCCTGCAGGTTTTTTTTTTTTTTTCTTTAACCCTCTGGAGTTTTTTTTTTCTTTCCTTCTGGCCAATTGACCTTACTTTATTCTTTTTACTTAGTATTGCATAATTTTATATTTATATTTTTCTTTCTTCATCTCGTAAGGCACTTTGGGTTACATAATTTCTACAAAAACATGCTATATAAATAAATGTTGTTGTTATTATCTTCATCCACCCACTCATTTTCCAAACTGCCATTTCAGTCAAAGAGCAGCAAAAAACCAAAGCCTATCAATGTAACACTGAGAGCAAGGCTAGAACCAAATTTGGAAAAGTCACCAGTCCATCACAGGGCACCATCACTCTCACATTGTATATTCACTTAACATGCATTGAAAACCAGGATACCTAGAGAAAGGCCATAGCAGACTTGGGGAGAATGTGCAATCCCCTCACTAACAGCACCCAATCTATACCCAGGACTCTGGAGCTGTGAGTTAGTGCCAGTAGCTCACTCCACTGCCACACTACCTCTTTTTTGTTAAAGCAAGGCCAGGTGCTGTTAAATGAAAGGAAAGTAAGGCACTAAAAGAAAATCCAGAGACATGGATGGAATGCGTAAGATACACAGAGACTGCGATTGGGCCAAGAAAAATAGTCCAGATCCTTATAGACATGTGGCCACAACATCAACTGCACGAAAGTAGCATCAAACTTAGAGTTATTTTTATTAGTTTTTTTGTAATCAATTGTCTATTGAAAATTAAGCAGAACATGGAACAAAACCATATCTTCACAACTTCTGTCAAATTTTTGATCTGTAGGATGACGTTGGAGATCAAGAAGAGGAAGAGAGTGAGGGCAGAGCCAAGGATCAAATGATGGAAGTTGAAAAAGGAAGACTGCAAGGTTGAGTTTAGGGAGGAGGTAAGATAGGCACTGGGTGGCAGTGAAGAGTTACCAGACAGCTGGGAAACTAATGCAGATGTAGTAAGGGTGACAGCAAGAAGGGTGCTTGGAATGACATCTGGAAAGAGGAAAAGGAAACCTGGTGGTAGAATGAGGCAATAGAGAAGAGTATACAGAGGAAGAGGATGGCAAAGAAGAAGTGGGATAGTCAGAGAGATGCAGAATGTAGACAAGAGTACAAGGAGATAAGGCGCAAGGTGAAGAGAGAGGTGGCGAAGGCTAAAGAAAAGGCGTATGATGAGTTGTATGAGAGGTTGGACACTAAGGAGGGAGAAAAGGACCTGTACCGATTGGCTAGACAGAGGGACTGAGCTGTGAAAGATGTACAGCAGATTAGGCTGATAAAGATGGAAACATACTCACAAGCAAGAGTGTGTTGAACAGATGGAAAGAGTACTTTGAGAGGCTGATGAATGAAGAGAACAAGAGACAGAAGAAGTTGGATGATGTGGAGATAGTGAATCAGGAAGTACAACGGATTAGAAAGGAGGAAATATGGACAGCAATGAAGAGGATGAAAAATGGAAAGTCCGTTGATCCAGATGACATACCTATGGAAGCATGGAGGTGTTTAGGAGAGATGGCAGTGGAGTTTTTAACCAGATTGTTTAATGGAATCTTGGAAAGTGAGAGGATGCCTGAGGAGTGGAGAAGAAGTGTACTGGTGCCAAAATTTAAGAATAAGGGGGATGTGCAGGACTGCAGTAACTACAGGGGGATAAAATTGATGAGCCACAGCATGAAGTTATGGGAAAGAGTAGTGTAAGCTAGGTTAAGAAGTGAGGTGATAATTAGTGAGCAGCAGTATGGTTTCATGCCAAGAAAGAGCACCACAGATGCAATGTTTGCTCTCAGGATGTTGATGGAGAAGTTTAGAGAAGGCCAGAAGGAGTTGCATTGCGTCTTTGTGGACCTGGAGAAAGCATATGACAGGGTGCCTCGAGAGGAGCTTTGGTATTGTATGAGGTAGTCGGGAGTGGCAGAGAAGTACGCAAGAGTTGTACAGGATATGTACGAGGGAAGTGTGACAGTGGTGAGGTCTGCGGTAGGAGCGACGGATGCATTCAGGTTGGAGGTGGGATTATATCAGGGATCAGCTCTGAGCCCTTTCTTATCTGCAATGGTGATGGACAGGTTGACAGACAAGATTAGACAGGAGTCCCGTTGACTATGATGTTTGCTGATGACATTGTGATCTGTAGCGATAGTAGGGAGCAGGTTGAGGACACCCGGGAGAGGTAGAGATATGCTCTAGAGAGGAATGAAGGTCAGTAGGAACAAGACAGAATATACGTGTGTAAATGAGAGGGAGGTCAGTGGAATGGTGAGGATGCAGGGAGTAGAGTTGGCGAAGGTGGATGAGTTTAAATACTTGGGATCAACAGTACAGAGTAATGGGGATTGTGGAAAAGAGGTGAAAAAGAGAGTGCAGGCAGGGTGGAATGGGTGGAGAAGAGTGTCAGGAGTAATTTGTGACAGACGAGTATCAGCGAGAGTGAAAGGGAAGGTCTACAGGACGGTAGTGAGACCAGCTATGTTATATGGGTTGGAGACAGTGGCACTGACCAGAAAGCAGGAGACAGAGCTGGAGGTAGCAGAGTTAAAGATGCTAAGATTTGCACTGGGTGTGACGAGGATGGATAGGATTAGAAATAAGTACATTAGAGGGTCAGCTCACGTTGGACGGTTGGGAGACAAAGTCAGAGAGGCGAGATTGTGTTGGTTTGGACATGTTCAGAGGAGAGATGTTGAGTATATTGGAAGAAGGATGCTAAAAATAGAGCTGCCAGGGAAGAGGAAAAGAGGAAGGCCTAAGCGAAGGTTTATGGATGTGGTGAGAGAGGACAAGCAGGTGATGGGTGTAACAGAACAAGATGCAGAGGACAAAAAGATATGGAAAAAGATGATCCACTGTGGCAACCCCTAACGGGAACAGCCGAAAGAAGAAGAAGTGTGCTTCATAATGGTCACCTGTCCTAGGTTTGTTTCTTCCTTGTACCCAATGCTGTCCAATGATTCTGAAATTGGAATAAGCAGACTGGGACGATGGATGGGTGTGTTTGCAGAGACCTTTGCACCAAACCCTTACTTGTAAAGCGGTGACTGCTGTATACAAGCACCTCAGTTTGATCCCTCACATGGGTTGAGCTCCATGGCCTCCTCAGCCAGCTCTTGTTGTGTATTCTGACAAGTTCTGAGGGCTGGTACAAGAGTTCACCCTCCCACAGTGTAGTAAGCTGAGCTGTATTTTCATCAAAACTTTACTGGTAGGCGATATTTTTCTTCATTAGTATTGCACTGATTTCTGCTACCTGTGGGTGTGTCTAATCCTCAAGCTTTAACCAACATTACCGCTTTGCAGTAAGGAGACTGTGGAAGATTGTGGGTTCACTTCCCGGTTCCTCCCTGTGTGGATAGCGCTTTGAGTACTGAGAAAAGCGCTATATAAATGTAATGAATGAATGAATGAATGAATGAATTAATTACATCTTGCCTGAAGAAGGGGCCTGAGTTACCTCGAAAGCTTGCATATTGTAATCTTTTTAGTTAGGTAATAATTGGTGTCATTTTGCTTGACTTTTCACTACATTCATAATTGCTAACACAGTACAACACCCTACTACTACAAGCTTTAACCAAAAAATGCAAGATGGAAGGTATGTGGTTGTAACAGTTTGTTCCAGAATCCTGCTTTGTACCAAAAGGTTTTACCGCACAAAGGTTTACAAAGAACTCATTGACCAGTTTTGTATAACAAGCACATAAGAATTGCCCCAAAATCATAAAATATGAAGCGAAACAAAATCTGTATTCTGTCTAGATTATAAAGAAACAATGCAAGAAGCACTCAGAATTAAATTAAAATCAGCAAGCTGCTCATACCACCCACAACACAAAGCAGTTTATTGAATATACAGTTCAAATTAATATATCTTACTTCATATTGTAATATGTACATAGGCATAATATGTATTTAGGAATGAGGCCAACAGGCCACATTTACAGAAAATTATTTTAAAGAAGGTACAGGTAGCCAACAAAGTAAAGTGTCTGTGCGCCCTTTCCTTAGAAACAGTCTCCTGATCCCAGAAAAGGAAGTGGACTAATTGCCAGACCTGACTCAGCCCACCAATGTATCATTAAAAGGTCTCATTTAGTCTGACCCTGCAAGATATGGAGGCAGACTAGCCTAGATAGAAAACATGGCTGCTGGCAGATTGTTTCTGCATTATCTCCACTGCAGATTCTTTACAATCTACTTTATACTGTATATCTGATATATTGTACAGATTAATATTTTTATAGTGGTAAGAAACTTATGCTCATTTTATGTGAAGTTACAATGTGAATCTCCCTCCATTGCCTGTCATCACTCATTCTCACATACATTAATTCAATAGCAGCACAGTTCATATGTTAGTTCCCTCCCATAATTCTAAAACATGCATTCAAACTGTCCCAGCTGAGGCAAGATGACTATACAGTATTTATGAGAGCTCTTTAATAGACAGATGTGCCATGAAGGACTGTTCTCTACTTTACACACATTAGTGTTTTTTTTCCAACAAAGTATATTCAGTTATCAGGTATGGATATAGATGGATATGTTTTTACTTGAATCTCTCAAATGTTCTTCTTTAACTTATAATGAGGTTTTATAGTGACCAGATAGTATTCTCATATCAATGTCTGCAAAGGAGGAACATTTTTTAATGGACTCCACTGTGTTAGAGAGCACAGTGAATTTCACCTCCCACACCACAAATTATGGCCATACCAGGATAATTTACTGGTGCCAGTTAACAAGTGGGAGTATCTGTGGATGCTTGACTTCTTCTTTGGATTGTGGAATTGCAGACAATGAGAAACAAGGAAATGTAGTTTATCTACAACAGTGAGGATCACAGAAATGGTACATAGTGTATCATAAAACAAAGCAAAACCTGAAACTGCAAAGACTGATAAAAGAAATCTGAGAAAATGCCAGATTAAGACTTAGCCACTAATAACTTTACTAATGCATGTTCTGTTTTCTTAAGCTGGTAAATGGAGCTAAAATGCTAGTCTGTGTTCACCAGCTTTTTTTTCTTCAAACATTGCATTTTAGTAGACTTAAGAAATTCTGTTTTCTTTTTCTTCTTACTCTCTTTGGGAACCACGAGCTACGAGTCTACATAACGTTAATGGCAGAATAGGTGACCCTTAGTAGGTATTAGGCCTATTAGTGATAGTCCTTTAAACTATTCAGTGAGTTTGGAAAAAAATAGCTTATATTAAGACTTTTAATTGTGGAAGATTTTAATTTCCATCTGTGTTGCCCAAGTAAACCTCTGGTTAAAGACTTTTTAAACCTCATTGATTCTTTTAATCTTGTTCAGTTTGTGAGAGGCCCAACACAAGCATGGACATATATTGGATCTTGTTTTATTGTATGGTTTATTTGTCTGTAGTGGTGAAATTGGTGATGCTTACTTTTCTGATCATAAGCCTGTTATATAACTGAGACTTCCTTATACTGACAGTCATTATTTGTAGTCAGGCTTACTGTTCTGTTCCTCCTACATGCTCAGCTGTTTTTTTTTAATCAGTTTGAGCCTGTATCACTCCCATTTTTGGCATAAATATTTAGTCACCTTAATCCCACAGTTTGCTCACCAGCTATATTGTTCCCACATGTCTTCTTAAAGATGTTTCTGAAGTGGTTGGGCATGGCATTTTGGATGTTATAAATAATTGTCTTCAGATTGTTTCACTCCCATCCTATTTTAAACATGCTGGGGTACAGCCTTTAATAAAAAAAATCTGGATTTTACAGATTTTCCAGACTTCAGACCCATCACCTCCAAGTTGCCTTTTCTTTCTAAAATTTTGGAGAAGGTTGTCTTTTTCTAAAAGCTGACATGTTTGAATGAAACTGGCATTTTAGCATTTCAGTCTGGTTTTAAGGCACACCACAGCACAGACTCAGCACAGACTCAGCACATTTAAGGGTTCTACACAATCTTTTATAAAGAAGGGACACTGGGGATACTACAGTCTTGTTGCGTTTAGATCTAACTGCAGCACTTGATACAGTTGATCATGACATCTTTATTGCTTGTCTTGAACAGTATGAGGCTATCCTAGGTATTGCCTTGGAATGGTTCAGGTCATACCTCACAGGCAGATTCTTTTCACTAAGCCTGGGCAAGTTCTCCTTTTGCTTAGCCCCTCTAACCTGTGGGGTCCTTCAAAGATCTATCCTTGAGCCTATTCTTTTTTCACTGTACGCTGCCCATTAAAAAAAAAAGGCATTACATTTCATGATAAACAGATAAATCATCCACTGAAAACAAAACAAATTCTCTTAAATCCTTACTGGAATGTCTCAACAACATTAAAATATGGATGTCACTAAATTTTCTGAGTCTAAATGACAAAAACAGAGATTGTGTGTTTTAGACCTTCTGACCTTACCTGTTCTTCTTCAAGGAACCTTGGCCCTCTGATAAACTACTGTATAAACCTTTCGCTAAAACTCTTAGTGTGATTTTTGATAATGCCCTCAAATTCAACAAACAAATTAACTCCATTGTTAAAGCCTGTTTCTATCAACTCAGGGTATTAGTGAAAGTCAAGCTTTTTCTTCTGCAAATGATTTTCAAAAACTTATTCATGCTTTTGTCTCTCCTCGGCTTGACTATTGCAACTCACTATACACTAGAGTTAATCAGTCATCCCTTGCTTTTCTTCAGCTAGTCAAGAACACTGCAGCCAGGCATCTAACAAGCACACGAAAACAGAAACACATCACACCAATTTTATATTCTCTTCACTGGATTCCTGCTCGCTACTAGATTGAGATTAAAATGTTATTATTTGTTTATTTCTCTGATTAGTTCAGCCCCCTCTTATCTCACACCTTTACTCTTCCTTGCAATCACTTGGGTCCTCTGACCAGAAGTTACTGGTCATGACGAGATCTATCTTGAGCTTAGAGGGGGCTGTGAATTACAGTAGCTGCCCCTAATCTTTGGAATGGTCTATCCTTTTATATTTGGTCAGCACCCACTTTGGTCACTAAAATCCAAACTGAAAATCTTTTCCTTAGCTTTTAAACCTTGCATGAGAGTACAATTTAATTTACTTATATGTTTTGGTATATTTACCCATATATGTATTGGTGTATTTATGAAAAAACTGTACAGCACTTTGGTCAACTGTGTTCTGTGAATAAAACTGCCTTAACTAAAAGGCAACCCAAAGTACAGGTATTGCTGCTGTTCTTTGTGGTTAATGCTTTAAACTAGAAACAGCATTTACTGATTTATGTCAGTGTTTACTCAACACCATTTATGAACCAACAGAGATACTTCAGGTTAGTAATGTTTAACATTAAAAAAACCTGTTAAAACATACTAACTTGGCCTTTTCATGAGCTATTTGTTGTATATCATTACAAAAGATTAAAATTAATGCTGCATAGTCACATATTTTAAGTTTTACATCTCTTTACAACGGCAATTAGAGCTGCTGTAAGAGAGTGAAATTATTAGATGGTCCTAATTATTTATACATAATTTCTACACTTACTAATCATTGCTTTTGTCTTGGTTTTCTCCTTGTATGGAGGAGCTCTGAGCCACTACCAGTTGGCTAAATTACCCCATAGCCGCTTTTGATCCTGAAAAGGATGAAAGATTCTAGCAATGGTATGATACCAACAGCACAGAAATTTCTAGGACTTTTCATAGGTTTCATTATTATCTACATATGTCACAATTAATGTCCAGGTTAGAATGGATGGTCGTCCAACCTTGGAACTCGTAGAGGGGTATTTTCTCCACTATATAAGCTGGCTAGATTTTGTGATCCTCACGGGCCATCTGATCACAGTATATGTTTTTCAAGACAGACATTGACCTTTGTCATTATTACCATTAGAGACTTGCAAAACACCCAAATTCCACTGTAAATTAATTTATGTTTACCTCCATTAAAGATTATGCCATTCCACCTTTTGTTTTTATAATCATATTTGTTATATATTTTTTTTTTTATTTGTATAGCACTTTGAGCTCCTCTTTGTATGAAAATGTGCTATATAAAAGCTGTTAGCTCAGACCCTGTGTTCAACAGTAATGGATTGTCTAGTTCTGTGGGGTTACTTTCATTGTCTCACCAGTTAAATCTTAATAAATCAAGATATCTTAATAGCTTAACATTTGCCTACTGAAGACCAGGCATTAGCATATCAATAATTTGGGGAAGACAGGTGTTTTGATATGTTTCTTCATCCTTCCAAGTACAGTTAAGCTGTTTCTTTTGCATCTGAAGAAGTAACACCCATCTCATCTGTTTGTCTTCCATTTCATGTGCAGATGACATTCCCATTCCACACTAACAGACAGGCAGGTACCACCCAAGTTTTGTTTCTCCTTCACTGTGTAATTTCTGGATTTGCTTTAGAGAAGGCCCTTTTGTTTTTCTTTTGTATTACTGACTTGCATGTACTTACTGAGAGGGAGTTGACTGTTACCTATTAAATAACAAAATGGCCATGAGGAGTCAGCCCAAATGAGTGTAACATTTGCAAATTTGTGAAAAATGTGAATTTCACCTTGGGGATTAATAAAGTATCTATCTATCTATCAAAGACAAGTTATCAGTCACTGTTTTGCCCATCTAGTTACCCTGCAAGACAGGATAGGTAGACTTTATAATTCCAAGGAAAATGTGTTTGCAGCAGGAAAGTGCAAAACATGACACCCTGTTACAAAGATACAAGAAACCTGACAACCAGTGTTATCGTATATACACACACTCAAGATATCTGCTGATCTACCTTTAGATTAGAAAGGGTCCTCTTTCTCTTATAAGATGCACTTAGAGTTATCTTGTACCATCTAAATAGTAGTATTATAAAAATAGATTCCTAACCTGTTAAACTTTCAGCACAGTACTTATGCATGGCCTTTGGGGAAAAAAAAAGTGTTTATTTCCTATTTTAATTTTGATATACTTTATTAACACCCGAGTGAGAAACTGTCTTTTCACATGACATTTTGGGTCAGAGTGCAGGTTCAGCCATTGTACAGCACCCCTGGAGCACTTTTAAGGTTAAGGGTCTTGCTCAAGGACCTAATGGAGCAGAATTCCTTCTGGCAGTAATGGGATTTGAAGTGGTAACCTTCCAGAAAGCAGCAATGATCATTATTCTGCAGGTGGCTCCAAGGATATGTATTTTTTCCTACTATGAAGAAAATAAGGTGCATCAACTTTGCCCTACAAAGGCGTGATTCAGCCTGGACGAACAATAGCATCTTTGTGTAAATGGAACTCAAGATGATGTGTCACCAAACTTCTGAAAAACACTTAAGCCAAATGCAAGTGACATTTTTGATTGGAATTAATTTGTATTTTAAGCCTTCAACCTACCTATTACTGATGAATTGTACACTATTAAACTTATTATATTAGGGGTGAAAAAAATTCAATAAAATGAGTCTTTGGGAGGCTTATGGAAACCAGAAAATTCAGAGAAAAAACAACTGACCATGTGAAGAATGTTAAAAAATTACATAGAAATCAATCCCTGGTACCAGGAATTAAGAAGCTGAACCGAAGGACCATGCCATTTTGCAATTCATACCATGAATAATAAAACAAAACCAAACACTTTACACAATGGAATGAAACAATGCACCATAAGTGTTCATGAAAGTGTACAGAAGCAATATCTTTCTGATAATAAACAGTCCATAATAAACTGATACAATAAACTGTATTCAGTTTACATTACATTATAAAAGTGCTGAAGAAGTGTAAAACGGGGGATTTTATGAGCAACAGTATCCATGACGAACATAACACACAAACTAGGAGCCCTATAATCCCCCTCAGCAATGATACCAGTCCATAACACACAAATGCATGTGTCATTAAGACTGCGGAAATGTTAATTCAACCACTAGATCAATCAGTCAAGCATCAACCATTATGTTGTATACTATCTTTTACAGCAATTACTTTAATAGACACACTCCTAAATGCAAAAGAAGAAGCTAATGCTTGATCATTGGTTGCCTTTGTAATTCTACTAAACACTTAATGGTCACTGTGGTGGGCTGGTGCCCTGACCGAGGTTTGTTTCCTGCCTTGCGCCCTGTGTTGGCTGGGATTGGCTCCAGCAGACCCCTGTGACCCTGTAGTTAGGATATAGTGGGTTGGATAATGGATGGCTGGATGGACTTAATGGTCACTAGTAAATTGTCTAAAACATTTTAACTTTCTATTTGCTCTTTAAATATCTCATAGTATTTGACCTTTTCTATTTGCCAATTAAATGTATTAAATTAGAAACTGTATACTATATACACTTAATAATAACCGCATGGTATAATGAGTTGTTGAGTACACTGTGATGGTGCTATACCGAGAGCTACCATAGGTGTAAAAAGGGGGGCACAACACTCAAAGCTTGTGATCAGCAACTTAATAGCAATGCTAAAAATGGCCCTGGATTTACATAAAGTTAGTTCTCCAAAAAAAAAAAAAGATGAAAAAGAGCAGAATAAATCTCAACTTTAGCACCATGAATCAAAAGTATTTAGATTCTTTGAAGAAGTTTGAGGCAGCTGCAGAGCCATGGCTACTGAATCTCAATCTTCAAGATGTTTTGTCAAACCTTTCAATGACTGAAGAAGTCTGGACAACAGCAAGGATAAGGAAATTCTGACCTCTGCTTAGGATATTGTCAGGGGGTGAAGATTTACTTTTGAGGAATTGTAGTGAGGAGAGGGGGGGTGGGGTGTGGGGGAACAGCATGAAGTGATTGTAAAATGGTTGTAAAAATTCTAGTAATAGAAATTACAATAAAAACAACATTATATAAACATTGAATATGTTAAGATTGCATGTTTAATTCAAAATAACTCGGAATTCAAAATTCAGGAATTGGATTAGCAGGCAGTGTCAATTTGTGCCATTTGCTTGATATGCAACAATATCCGTGGTATGCAGGGTGATTTGGCAGGTATACTGTAAATGGCTAGCATTCGGTTTTCTCACAAAATTAGACACAGAAGCAGGTCCACCTCCAAGGAAAGAGGGTACTTCAGCGTCTCATATCGATAACCCAAAATCCAAATTAAAAAAAGTCAAATAACAGCAGTGAGCACACATGTTTTTGAACCAGAGAATGCACCACTGGCATTATGGGCTTTGTGTTTGCAAGTGTTATCAAATGAAGCATTAAAGTCTAACAAAATAGGTTGACACCTAGAGACAAGCAAAGAGAGTGTGTGTCCAAACCTATTGATGATTTTTTTTTTTTTTTTTTTTTTTTACAAACAACCTCAGGGAATACAACAGCAAGAGAAAAATTATTAAATCAGCTAGTGCAGGAGGCTAATGTGGCTGAAGCATCCTAGTGAAGGCTGGAAAGCTTCGTACAGTTGAAGAGAATTTGATTGCAAAAGAGACGAATGGTGTGTGTTATGAGAGAAGGCTTACAAGCTGCTAAATCTGACATGATGATCAGATAACACTGTTCAAGAAAGGATTAATGAAATGGCACATCACAGTTGTAAAATGTTAACACCTTGCTGAGTCTATGCCCTGTGAAATTCAGCCTGTTCGTAGGTGGCCTCATATGCTATGCTGTTTTCTTTGATGGGTCAAAAAAAAAAAAAAAAAAAATAGTGGCTGGGAGTATGTATTCAGTCATTTTCTAACCCCCTTAGCCCTTGAACATGGTCACAGGGGTCTGCTGGAGCCTATCCCGGCTAGCTTTGGTCACAAGGTAGGAATAAACCCTGGACAAGGCACCAGTTCATCACAGGGCAAACACACACATACTAGGGCCAATTTAGGATCACCAATTTACCTAACCTGCATGTCTTTGGACTGTGGGAGCACCCAGAAAAAAATACATACAGACATGGGGAAAACATGCAAACTCCAGACAGAGAGGGCCCAGGATGCAAACTCTAGTCTCCTTACTAAGAGGCAGCAGCACTACCACTGCACCAGCATGCCAGTACATATTTAATTTGGTAATTAGTATAGCACATGAAGAAAGTGTAGTAAAAGGTTGGGCACGGCCCAGCGATAGAGTCTTGGGTTCACGTTGTAGCCCCTGGGTGTATGTGTGCCTTTACCACACCCCACTCCAGGTAGTCTGGCTTCAATGCAGTTCAGTTTGAATTCCCTCATACATCTCAAACACACATATATTAATTTGACTGTCATACTTAAACTGACCCATGGCGAGTGAGTCCTGACTGATGCTCCATTCAGGGTTGGCTCCTACATTTTCTTCCCCCAGTGCTGTTGTAAGAGCAGTTTTTTTGTTCTAATGTAAACAGTTTTAACAATCATCAAGACATCTGACCTCTAATTCAGCTCTATTAATTACCTTAATCCCTTTTGTATTCAGAAAAAAACAAGTTAGTGCGAGTTTCATATTAACATACAGTACAACATTTACAAATATCTGTATTTTTGCTGTGACTTTCGCTTGAAGTAAAATGAGTGAGTGATGTGAAACTGATGGGCCCCCAGGGCTGGGTTTGAGAGTCACTAATTTAGATCTAAAAGTTAAAGTGATATTAAATGACAGAATTATGGTTTTATTACAGCGAATTTTCAGTAAATACAATTGAAGCGTGGAGTGAGGCTAATTACGTGCATTCGTTTCTCACTGCCTACTGCCCTGCTGGCAGGAAGTACTCAGCCCGGATTCGTGCCCGAGTAATGTGAGCCTATCGTTCGATATTAATGTACCACTCGCGTTTCCATACCTGGACATGTCTAGACTCCCACTTCCCTTTGTCAGATACTTTTGGATTACCACAGGCCTGAGGGCAGCTGAGGACGCGCCAATTTTTGCGCTGCGGTTGCAGATGAAGCCACGCCAGTGGGTGCGGCTGCGCGGCGGTGTGAGGAGGGTCACGTACACCTGGAAAATCTCCGCCCACTCCGATGAATGACAGAAGCCGGAACGAGCTGCACGTGCGCTCCAAACGCACACCGTGGAATTCTAACGCCACAACTGGTATGATTATTTTAAAAAAGAAAAGAAATTATTTTGGTTTGTCAACCGCCATAAAACCCAGAAGTACAAATAATTAATTATTACGTTTCACATTTAATCGGTAGGAAGATAAAACAACATGAGAAACTCGCACGGCTCTCTGGTCGGCAGAACAAATTACATTTCATCAGTAAATGATCACTGATGTCCTTAGCCTTTTGAAGTGCACTTAAGATTTCAAAACGGGTACGGCGGCCAGGGTGTGGTGGGTGTCTGCACGTTCTTCATTCATTCACCAACTCCAGCTCCTCCAGTTTCGTCCTGCATTCCAAACACGCACAGGTTAGTTTAACTGTGTGAACTCGGGGGGGGTGGCGTCAGTTTGCCTTAAGCCCACATTTACTGAATTAGATTCCGACATCCAAAGTTGCCTTCTGAAGTCTGATGGACTGAAGTGGGCTTAAGGTTCACTTTTTCCTTGCTTGTGAATTCAAGATTTAAGAAGATATTTGATTTAACTGACGAGCACATACTGTAGGTGTGACTTAATTGTAAACGCATAGAAGAATGTCGCATTTTTTCCGGTGCTTGACTAATATTGCGTGCCTGTTTATTTGCAAAGAATTACCACTTAAAATAATCAACGACTTAGGAAAGCCACCCTTTTGTGTAGAATGCGACCATTAAGGGCATCAGTAATTTAAGACCTAATAAGACTGAAATATTTCCATTGATCTTTGTGATTCAAAGGTCAATTTAATAAGCCCCTAAGTGAGGGAGCGATCGGGAGCTTTAACCTTTTACAGAGGGCTGCCATCAGTCCTTTACCTGTACTGATAGTTGTGATGGTGTACTTTTGTGAAGATGTTGGGAGCGTGTGCTGATAGTGCGTTGCTGCACCCACCACATGATGAACCACCTGGATTGGGACCTGAGTGCAGCAGGTGACAGCTCAGCGCCACACTGAAACATTGTGAAGTTTTTTATGGTGGCTGGAGTGCCAATCCTCCCACCAACCTCCAAGCTTTCCCTGCATGTTAGAGGACTTGCTTGGAGGGCTGGATGCAAATTAACATCATACCCAGGACAAAGCATTTGCAGGTTAAGGGCTTTGCCGGTACATATCCCTAGCCTCACAGCCACCACTTTGTGAAGGCACTATACAAAATAAAGATTCATTGTATGTTTCTTATGATATGGTGTTGAGTGAAGGGTTATATAGAATATAAAGACTAATTAATTGGTGAAGCATTGTGCACAATAAAGAACACTACCTGTATACAAAAGGCTGACTGAGTGAGGGGTCAGTGATATTCGGAAGCCTATTAATAAATTGTTCCAAAGTCAGTTCTAAATAAACTACTTCTATGACTAAGCAGACCCTGATATTATGAAGACTTAGTCATGCAACACCCTCTTAGACCTTCTGTCCTTGTTAATCTTTTCTACGTCAGTAAATAGTACTTTATTTGTTCCATAGGAGAAATGAAAACTTTACAAAGGCTCATGAAAAATACAAACTGTTACAGCGAACAAACCTCTGGCTGGGCTAATGGTAAGAGAGCCGTTGCCATCTAATTAAGGCTTGTATGTGGGAGAATCAGGGATCCAATGGTGCAACAGGTTTACAGTTAAAGGCATCTTTAACATTTAAATAAGACAGGTCCGGCTTGTTGTGTTCATGAGTGGAACATAACATACACCAATGGAAGTTTGTCATTTCTCCTTCCAAACTCACATGGTTGAAGTGTCCACATATTAAGATTTCAGGGTTGTCATTTTTAAATATATTTGACTATGGAATGTGGCAAGTCAAAGAGGGCTTCCACAGTTGCATGTCCATCTGCTATGATTTTCAGAGGAGCCATAATATCCGGAAGCCCAGGCAGATGGATTTGTCACTGCTGGACTAGGCATCATTACCTTGCTGCTTCTTCTGCACAACCACCAGTACAATTCCAATGACAGACATGTTAAGGAAATTCTTTAAAGCATTTTGTGCAAGCATATTGTTTTCCAATTAATTGAAAATTATCATGATCATGATGTAATTATTAGTAAAATAATAATAAAATTTACTCGAATAGACACGCCATACCTGGACAGTGAAATCAGTCAGTCAGTGATGAACTTATAAGCTTGAGCTTAGATTTTGGCCTATACAGCACAAAGCTGCCATTTCAGTCTCTGTCATTAACTGTTTGTGTGACCCTGCAGCAAATTAATTGACATGCATTTGTTAATAGCTGTAGAAATAGATGCACAATTATACAACTGTGATTTTTGTTAAATTCATTTTTTTATGATTTTGATATTCTTTATTAATCCCTGAGGGAAATTGTCTGAGGAGGTCAGAGTGCAGATTTGTAAGTCACTTTGCATGAGGGTAAACAGAAATAATGTGGTATGAGGGTACAGTAAAAATAAATATTAAAATACCAATTAAAAATGTATTGCTGTAATGGGAGGCTCTCATCATCGTTTCAAATGGTTTACAGTAACCTGTTCAAAATTCATTGGTCAGTAAAAGTAAATGTATTAAATCAGCCCATTTGAGAGTGGTGCTATCTGTAATTTAGGGCACAAAATAAACGCCAGCCCTTTTTGGAGTGGCATGCTGAATAGAAGCTGTCAGTTTATGCAGAGGCACTGCCAGCAACTTTTCCTGTCAGCATTTTTTGAGAGAAACGTGAAGGAGAGCACAGACTAAATGAAGCACTACCCTGTGTGCCAGCATGACATTAAGTGCCAGTGCAAGAACTCTTGGATATCTTTATTCCATGGAATAATTAAGTTTCCTTTTTGGCATTTGTACTATTCACATTGACAAATAAGTATTTTGCCTTTAAACATTATTGTGCAACAAAACTTTATAAATTATATGAAAAAAAAAATGCCCAGAGAGTAACTTCAGGATATAAATCTTTTTTTTTATTATTCATTTGGTTATTTTACTGAGGCAGTAAAGTACTTAAAAAGGGTAGAAGGATATTGGTGGCACCCTGCAGGAAATAACAAAGTCTGAATGAAGGGATTGCCTTTCACTCCTTTCTAAACTACTGGCGATAACTCAATAAATTCTGGTACTAGTGCTAAACCTTCACACCAAATAACTGTAATTAACTTACTTCCGTCTCAGTTTTATTTTGCTGTTATAATTCTTCTTTGGTTAAAGCACACAGGCCATGAAAAATTAGCTTAACAATGACAGAAGTGAAAGTTTCTCAAATCAGTATTCTGTCTTCCTCACAGGATAGCCATTACCAAGGTCAGTGAATACTGTAAAGTTAAGCTCAAGTGCTTGTGTCTGTTGTTTGATTGTGTGAAGTGATGCCTTCAGAATCAGTGGTGAGTTAATAAACTTCACCGACTGTAATGTTCTGTCTTTATGAGCTAACTGATCACACCAAGTGTGGACCCAATGTCAGACACGACACCATGCAGCACACCAGTAAGGGCTGTCACTGCAGGCCATCCACGTCTTTATCTAACATTCAGCTCAGAGAACTGAAATTTCCAGCAATTGGCAAGAAACAGTTTTGACAAAACGGGCCATCTATCCCTAAACAACCTGTTGATCCCTGTTTCTAAAATATCCTGAAATTTCAATTTTGCCATCTCTAGGACCCAACTTTCAGTTGCACTCCCTGATATCTTTTTCCACCTATCCACATTTTTCTGAGTTAAGAAAATCCATCCAAATATTTGTGTGAAATTAGCCTCTAATTAACCTTCATAAGCAGCACCCATGAATTCTTCTGAAGTAATTAATTTTAAAGTAACTGTTGGAATCCACCCTGTTTACTGCATTCATATTTGGAAACACTTTGTGATGTCACCTTTTAATCTTTACATGCTAAAATGGAAAAGATTCAGCGTTTACACTGCTATTTTACAATAATTCTCCTATCTCCAGGACTTCTTCAGTAGTGTTAACTCCTCCCTATGATTTGGAGATCAAGACTACGCACAGTTTTTAGAAAGAGAGATAAGAGAGAGAGATTAGGGATCTATATTGTCATATACACTGTCAAAGTCCATTATAATCTGCAGTGTTTTATTATGAAAGGTGTATCAGAAATTAACACAATTATTCCTTACTTGGAATAGAGTCCATACCAGATGTGACGTCTATGAATTTGGAAGAGAACTGGCACTCAAGGAGGAAACTTAACCTCTAGTTAATAATTTCTCTAATGTTGCATTGAGAATGTAAAAGAAGACAGTAATTAAAATCAAAAATCTGTTGTATGTGCAGATGTTCTTGAGAAGAAAATTCACCATTTATGTATTAATATGAAAAAAATACAATGCAGCACACCCCCCCTCCCCAATATGGATTTAAGCAACTCCTTAAATCAGATTTTGGTGTTCTTTTCAGATTCCTTATCCTAGTCAATGCCCAGAGGTATCACTGCAGAAGTCGTGCCAATCTCAGATCCTGGAGGCCTGCAAATTGAACAGACATCTTTTGATTTTATTGTAAATGGATGTTAAAGATCAGAATCCATAATTATTTGTTTTTTCTTAACCAGCAGGCTATCAATATTGAGGAGGTAATTGAGCCAATGCCAGTTTTCAGTTTTTTCTCCCCTGCTATAAAATGAAAATCCCACTGTTAAAATGCCTCTTGACGCTCTGCTGTCCATCTGGGAGTTTTCATACAGTCAAATCATTTTTTCAATAGTGTTCTTTAATGATTACAGGATCAGAGCATTTTCACAAATTTACGTTTAATGAAGTAACAAGAAAGTGCCAAACCTTCTAAATATATGAACACGCAAACTATGTTTAATGCTCAATATAACCTCTGAATCCTATAAAACCACATTAATAAAACCCAAAGGCAAATCTTAATTAATAAATCAATGTATCAGTTCAGCAGCAATCCAGTTTGCACTTGCTGCATATAAAGATAAAAACGGAGACATGCATTGAATACCCTATTAATGTAGCATACTTGGTAATTTATTAATCCATTTTCAGAGTCATAGGGAGCCAGAGCTTATCTGGGCAGCAATCAACCCTGCCAGTCAGGATGACCGTCTATTGTAGGGTACACATATAGAGGCCTTCATTGTTCACAAGAAATCAATTTAGTGTTGCCTAGAGATCCCACAAAAACAAGTGTCAATAAATTTGAACATAAATGCTGAATTTCAACATTGAGTGAACCTGCAAACTTTACACAGAAGGTACGGCAGCCAGGAATTAGTCCATAAGTCCAGGGACTATGAAATGACTGTTGTGGTTTTTAAAGAAGTCTTCCTAATGCTGTAGTTTCTTCTTCTTCTTGTAACAAATATATTTTCTCTCAAAATACGTTTATTTCTAGACGTGCTTCCCATCTAAGACATTGAAATCTAAGTAATCAACATAGACCTCATTGTATTAATCAGTAACATTTACAGTGCACCCTCTATTGGTTTTACGATTGAACATTGGTTTGAATCTTTTAGGTCATGTGTTTTCTACTATTATGACATATAGTTTCCCTGCAAATAAATTTAAGTTGAAATAACATTTGGGGTATTATCTCCAGTGAAACTGTCATGTTGCTAGCAACAAGTGGAGGGTCAGAGATTCTAGAGGATGAGGCACTGAGATACTTATCCAGGTTTTGTAGGATCCTAACCCAGGTCATAAGTGTTAAAAGGTTCAGTAACTTGACAAGCTGTGCTCCTTTCAGATGTAGCGAACTGGGACCATACGGTGGTCTGTGATTCTGGTAGGAGCAGACTCCTGGCCTTTGTTAGAGTATTTACGGCAAGTTTTTCAGGATAGCCAGTGCCTTTTAGAAACTGTTCAGCCCGTGCAGAGGGGAAAATGAAGAATAAAGCATGTAGCCTGCTCTTGTTAAGGATTCCAGAGGTTAGTGTTGGTGTGTGTATATATAAAACAACGTTAGTAAGCTCAGGAACATTATTTAGGCATTTACAGGATTAACTTGTCCATCAATAAAAAAGAACCTTAGAAAGCTAAAGTATGCTTTGTGGATACTTTCATGATAAAGTAAAGGAGATCATTTTTTATTAGTAGCTTGTCAAATTATTTAAATACAATCATGATTACAATTTAACGGTGGAGATCTATATTCAAAACATTGAATAGTTAGAGGGCACAAAATACCAGGTGAACAGCAATTAACAGTGTCAAACTAATTACATGTCTCACAGCTTTTGAATATTGTGTAGTATTCCCTTCTATAAAGCAGCTAACCACAAAAAATTACTCTTTAATTACTTCTAGATTTTTATTAATGCCTAAATGACTTTGACCCCAGTTCATAAGTAAAATTACTAATCTACTTATCAAAGTCAGGACTAAGAAGAGCTGATATTTATTCTGGCAGCACCGGGTGCAAACTGTGGATGGGAAACCATTGGTCACTGTATCTCGTACTTTCTTAAAAATCTGATGATTGACACCCATTCTGAAAATAGTCACAAAGCCAAAATTCAAATGCATTTTAATTTGCATCTGTGAGAACAAAAGAATAAATATGAAGAAATAAATACAGTACTTCATTTCTGAAAGTACAAACATAACATAAGTATACACACATGGAATGATCAGGATTTGTAAACTTTCAATTGGGTAAAGACTTGATTCATAGCAGCTTTAAACAATAGGCTTAGAAAATCAGTTTCAGAGCACTGGAATTTATCAAGTGTTTCTGTTGTGAGCTGCTATAAAATGAAGGACCAAAAGCTCATAAAAGCATTCTCAGAATACACACAAGCACAAAAGAAGGTTTATTTAACATTGATAGGAGTAAACAAGAAACTAATTAACATTTAACAAGGTCAAGCAAATCAAAGAAACCAAAACACGGAAAAAAGGAAGCAGAAACCTTAATAGGGAAGAAGACAATAGGAAAAGGTATAACAAGAAAACAAAAAAAATAAAGTGAAAAAGGAAATCTAAACCTAAAGGAATGTAGAATAATTAACAAGCCCAAAAACTAAATCTAAACTGATAATCAAAATAAACAAAGTACAGGATACTGAGACTAATTGAATTATCAAAAATGTAAAACTCTTAACAACATTTGAAATCAGAATCAAAACCAGAGAACAAACCAAAAATATGTAACCTTAAATTCAAACATAAAAAGGAACTTCACTAAATAAGTATAAGAAGAGAAGGGGGCCAGAAAGTGAAAGGAACAGTTCCTCATCTTCTTCTTTGTGTTTATGGTAGTTCACATCCAGAGGAAGATGCATTACCATCACCTACTGCATTGGAGGGTAAGATAGATAAGGCAAATCCAGATTCTACCACTCAAAACCCATTTTAATTCATTAAGATCTTTTTCTTTTATTCTAAATATCTCTGTGTTTCTCATTATATCCATAACATTTTTACATGTTCCATACTGTATTTAGGAGGAGCTACTATTTAGCTGTATGTTCCACCATTCTGGCAGTTTATAAAATATGATGTCTCTCTATATGAGCCAAAGTTTACCCAAAGCCTTAACATTGCCAACCACAATTCCGTATATCTGTTTCTGCTAGCCACATGCTTCTCTTGCTCTAACTCACAATTTCTATAATGCCATATATTCATCATATTTTCATCCCATAATTTCTGCAGCTCTTGACCCCAACCACCCTCAAAACAGACTTTACTTCCTCCTATTTCATACTGTGAGATTTTTGTGACCCCAATAACATCCCAACTGTGCTGTGCACCAAGATTCAGTTAATGCATGCAGGGATCGGTTTCTCCGCCACTGGTGCAACTGCAAGTTGGCATGCTCCCCGTGTTACATGTCTGTCGCCCTGTGGGTGACGTGGGGAACAATTAAAACTGACCACTGACCTTGCCTTGCACTCTTCTTTCAGTCTTCTCTCTGAGGAGGGCTACCTGTTCTTTTAATCTGAGGAAGGGAGCTAATGCAGAATAACATCAGCGTCAGCACTTGCTTGCTGTATTTGTCTGGGCTGAAGTGACAGCTCCAGTTTGAAAATGCTTTCGATTGTTCCTGTCTTCACAAAAATAAAGCTGATTTTTTTGGGAAGCTGGACTCGCCTCCTTCTCTCTTGTGCAAGTCTTTTAATTGCTTTTTCAGTGACATTATCCGCCTTTGTATTACACCAAACCCCAGCATGAGCTGGCATCCAAAAAATCAGGACCACCCTGCAACACGGAATTAACATCCAGTGGCAAATCACTCCAATAGGTTTGAGGGGACTTTAAGCCAGAATATTACAAAAAGTATGACTTTTTCAGGTTTAACATGTCCCACTCATTGCACACTAATAACTATCTGTGCTGTCTTCACTGCTGTATACACCAATAGATCATTATTCAGTCTTAGGCTAAACTTTTGCAAAAATATGGAAAACAACCCCTAACTAACATCCCCACTTACTGGAACATCTCTATCTCTACTATAATTTTTTATTTACTTCTTTATTTAGTCACTACTCTTATAGTCCACACTATTTCTCAATAAATGAAAGCTGATTTCAATAGCTTTTTTGAGCTTCCACGGCAGAAGTGTGAAACCAAGAAAGTGTCAGGATATAACTCACATCCCCAATATTGTATTCCTTATTTATTTATTTATTACCCAGCCAAAGCAATTTTCAAGAGGACAGCAATACTCCCAGCAGCTCATTTAATATCTGATTAAGCCAAATCTCCTAATTCAAAATCTTGCAGATTAATTCAGTATGTTAAGTACATTTTTCACACCTTAGCTTCTTGACCTGCAAAGCATTTAATAGGAGTAGTGCAAATTGCTCCAAAACAGATTCTTAGAACAGCAGCTTATATTAAATTTAGTCTATTTAGTTTCCATATCTTGCATTGTCAAGAAGATAGGACTCTTGGCCAGTGAATGGAGGAAGAGGCAGAACTTCAATTCAAAAAGTCAATCTCTTGTGAATGTGTTTACTGTTTATGCACTGCTTTGACTTTTCCAGAAGTATCTACTTAACAATATTTTAGCAAAAATGCATGTTGTTAGCAAATGACTGTATAACTAACTTGAATGACATATTTGTCAATGTACAGCACTGGTCAAAATTGGCTTGTATTATATCATAACACACATAAAATGTTTTCTTAATCATCTTTACTAAATGCATGAGGTAAGTATAATATATAAAAGTGATCACTTTTGTGTGGAGTATTCCTTTAAAGCCCAATCTAATGGCAATTTTTCCACCAGGAGTACTCCTCACTGCACAACCTGGTACCATACATAATATTACAAAAGCACTTCGACATGGTCACACCTTCAGCATATAATGCCACAACTAATTTAGGACTGTATGGTTCAAAATATCATTAATCATATTATTAAACAACCAGTAACGGCGGACTGCACGATAACGTGCAGTGAATACACTTGACTCATAGTTTTCATCCTCTTTCTCTGTGCGTTTAGCATTCGTTTGCTCAGAGGTTGATGTGAATGCTGCTTCCTGAGCAGCTCTTCTTTTTTCCATCCTAGCGGCCCGCTTCTTATCTTCTTTCGACGGCATCTTTTCACGTTAAAACTGATTAAGTCAGTGTTTGTGTTGCAATTACTTAATATGTTTTCTTTCATTTTTCACTGAAGCTGGCACTTAAATCATTCTTGAGGCAGATTGAATACTTAAGATATGAAGAGGTAGGGGATGTGACAGCGAAGGTGGTAGGGATGAGAACAGCGCCCGAAGGCATGCGCCGCATGGCCACCCTGCTGGCCTCTACCGGGAGATGATTCTACAATAAAATAAAGTAAAAATAAAAAGAGGAATAATCTTGGAGGTCAATCATCACCCCGAAAGCGGTTAGTAGATGCCACGTAGTATATGTGTACCAAATTTCAGGTCAATAGTTCAAACGGTTTGTGAGCTACAGGTAATTTAAAATTCTGGATGGACAAACGAACAGCCACGGTAACATATTATATAAGAAGATATAGGGCTAATGGTACTGCCCTGAGGAGGCTCTTGTGCTACTGCAAATCTAGCTGGCAACCCTTATGTTAAATGAACAACCAAACAAGAATCTAATAGGATGTTATTTGTGCTACCTATACCCAATGGATCCAATATGTTCAACAAAGCCCTCCCTTAATAATCTTTCAAACCTTTATATATATATATATATATATATATATATATATATATATTTATTAGGGGTGGGCAGTATGACCAAAATTCTATATCACGGTATTTTTCTAAATTATCCCGGTTTCATGGTATTTGACGGTAATTTTTTCCCATGCATGAGTGGATGTTAAACACATTTTCCACTGCAATTACTAGCTAAGAATAACCTATTCCACTGTCAAGAGCATTGTACATTGTACAAAAAAAACATTTTAATGTGCACACAAGTATTAATACAGGTTTGCATTGCCCCATAAAGTGATACTTTTCAAGGGGGTGGCACTAATGAAGAGAAGGAGATCACATTGCATGACAGATGCAGTCAAAATATAGAACCTTTTTATTTAACAGATTTTGCAAAAACTTAAATTATAATTTTGACAACATATTTTCAACCATCCAAAGAGGTATTTAGACTTAGGAAAATATCCAGACGTGCTTGTCAAAAGTTGTATTGCACTGAACATGTCTTAGAAAAGGAATAAATATTTTTTTTTTGTAAAACAACTACACTTTCTGTTAATGTTAACAATCTCTGTCCACTGACACGTTAAAGTGACTTTTTAAACAACTTTACCATCATTAAACTGCATAATATTTATACTAATAAATAATAACAATAAAATAAATAATTGTATTATTACTGATAGTTGCACTATTACTTCAAGGCTTCAAAAGCCCAGGTGCATTACACAGTATTCACCAAATTAAAATAAAATAAAACAAGTGCAATCTTGGTGATGACATCTTACCAACTGTACCATCATTTAGGCAAACTGCATTTATATGGACCTTGCTTCAAGCTAAGCTATATACATAAATAATACAACTGCAACTTGCATTTATGATTGTATTTGTGGTATAGCCCTACGGAATCGTATTAGGGCCACTGTGAAGAAAAAAAAAATACGGACACAGGGAAGGAAAAAAAAAACTATACGTCGAGAATAAAGTCGACATTTCCAATCTATTCTCATAGTTTACTTTATAATTAAAGTAGAATGTCGTAAACTAAACTTCATCCTAAAATCATTGTTTAATTTACTAGATTTTCTCAAATCCCGTCATAAGTTAATGTAGCACATTAAATGCTTTGTGTTGTGTTCCCCGACCCAGTTATTAATCACTACGCTCCTTAAACTGACTTCCTCCGCACTAATAGACAGCGATCACCATACAGAATCCATTCACTGTATGATATTCCTGCTCTCTGAAAATTTAGAATTTACATCAAGTATTTATCTTGGCATTCTAAATGTTCAGAGAGAATGAATATCATGTGAATGGATTCTGTGCGGCGATCGCTGCCGTTGCCTCCTCTTAGTGCAGAGGAAGTCAGTTTAAGAAGCTCGGGGAACACTTAACACAAAGCATTTAATGTGCTATATAACTTATGACGGGGTTTGAGAAAATCTAGTAAATTAAATATTCAGTTTACGATGTTCTACTTTAATGACAAAGTACGAGAATAAAGTCAACATGTCATCACAATATTACGCAGTACCCAGGTACATTACACTGTATTGAAAAATAAAACAAGTACAACTTGGCTTGCAGTATTATCCAGTAGTACAGAAACAGTATTTACACATCTGACCTTTTAAAACTAAAGCATCTCCAGGCGACAAGACGTGACTGCTTTTTTTCGGCTCTCTGTCCATTTTCACCGCGCGGCATACCGCCCACTATTTGGTGGTGTAGCAGTGAAAAAGAGCCCTAGTGCAACAAATCTGTGTTTAGCGGTGTAGCAGTGTAAAATTTCCCCACTTGAACAGTTTCCCGCTGCGCCACGTTCCGAACGTCGTTTAGGCAATTTAAACCGGTGTTGCGGTATAAGAAAAATCCATATCATAAAAAAAATAAAAAACGGTTTTCGGTATGAACCGGTATACCGCCCAGCACTAATATATATATATATAATATATATATATATATATACTGTGGAGCTTGGCCCGGACACAGACAGGCGGACACGTTTAAGTCACCCACAACACGTTTATTCTTTATATTCTACTATATATGAAGTGCAACACACAAACCCAAAAGTCCCCAAAGTCCAGGCCAACTATCAAATACCACTTTCTTCAGGCCGCCTCCTTGCCTCTCCTCCAAGACCTGTTCCTTCCTTCACTCCCGACTCCAGCCCACGAACGGAGGGAGGCGGCCCCCTTTATAATCACCTCTATGTACTCCAGGTGCCTCCCGACAATCTTCCGCCGGCACTCCCCAGTGTGGCAGAAGTGCTGGCTGTGCACCCTGAAGCACTTTGGGTGTCCCCAATTCTCTTCCCCCCCAGCACTTCTGGGTGTGGTGGAAGTGCTGAGGTCCAGGGCTCCAAAGGCATTGGTGCACCCCCTGGCGGTGACCACGGGCCCCTACAGGGTTGAGCTTCAAAGCTCTGTACCCATGGTCCCCATAGCCACCAGGGCGGCCGCCCCCACGTGGTCTGGGGGAGGTGTAAGACGTTCTCTGAGGCGTCCCAGCCGGGTCGCCCCCCCAGCCAACTGTGACAATACAGTGCATCCGGAAAGTATTCACAGCATATCACTTTTTCCACATTTTGTGGAACACCCCATAATGACAACGTGAAAAAAGTTTACTTGAGACTTTTGCAAATTTATTAAAAATAAAAAAACTGAGAAATCACATGTACATAAGTATTTACAGCCTTTGCTCAATACTTTGTTGATGCACCTTTGGCAGCAATTACAGCCTCAATTCTTTTTGAATATGATGCCACAAGCTTGGCACACCTATCCTTGGCCAGTTTCGCCCATTCCACTTTGCACCACCTTTCAAGCTCCATCAGGTTGGATGGGAAGCGTCGGTGCACAGCCATTTTAAGATTTCTCCAGAGATGTTCAATCGGATTCAAGTCTGGGCTCTGGCTGGGCCACTCAAGGACATTCACAGAGTTGCCCTGAAGCCAGTCCTTTGATATCTTGGCTGTGTGCTTAGGGTCGTTGTCCTGCTGAAAGATGAACCGTTGCCCCAGTCTGAGGTCAAGAGCGCTCTGGAGCAGGTTTTTATCCAGGATGTCTCTGTACATTGCTGCAGTCATCTTTCCCTTTATCCTGACTAGTCTCCCAGTCCCTGCTACTGAAAAACATCCCCACAGCGTGATGCTGCCACCATGAGTGGCGGAGTGGTGGCTCTGAGGCTAGGGATCTGCACTGGCAATCGGAAGGTTGCCGGTTCGAATCCCGTAAACAGGGACTCTGCTCTGTTGGACCCTTAAGCAAGGCCCTTAACCTGCAATTGCTGAGCGCTTTGAGTAGTGAGAAAAGCGCTATATAAATGCAAATAAATAATTATTATGATGCTTCACTGTAGGGATGGTATTGGCCTGGTGATGAGTGGTGCCTGGTTTCCTCCAAACGTGTCGCCTGGCATTCACACCAAAGAGTTCAATCTTTGTCTCATCAGACCAGAGAATTTTCTTTCTCATGGTCTGAGAGTCCTTCAGGTGCCTTTTGGCAAACTCCAGGCGGGCTGCCATGTGCCTTTTACTAAGGAGTGGCTTCCATCTGGCCACTCTACCATACAGGCCTGATTGGTGGATTGCTGCAGAGATGGTTGTCCTTCTGGAAGGTGCTCCTCTCTCCACAGAGGACCTCTGGAGCTCTGACAGAGTGACCATCGGGTTCTTGGTCACCTCCTTGACTAAGGCCCTTCTCCCCCCGATCACTCAGTTTAGATGGCTGGCCAGCTCTAGGAAGAGTCCTGGTGGTTTCGAACTTCTTCCACTTACGGATGATGGAGGCCACTGTGCTCATTGCGACCTTCAAAGCAGCAGAAGTTTTTCTGTAACCTTCCCCAGATTTGTGCCTCGAGACAATCCTGTCTCGGAGGTCTACAGACAATTCCTTTGACTTCACGCTTGGTTTGTGCTCTGACATGAACTGTCAACTGTGGGACCTTATATAGACAGGTGTGTGCCTTTCCAAATCATGTCCAATCAACTGAATTTGCCACAGGTGGACTCCAATTAAGCTGCAGAAACATCTCAAGGATGATCAGGGGAAACAGGATGCACCTGAGCTCAATTTTGAGCTTCATGGCAAAGGCTGTGAATACTTATGTACATGTGCTTTCTCAATTTTTTTATTTTAATAAATTTGCAAAAACCTCAAGTAAACTTTTTTCACGTTGTCATTATGGGGTGTTGTGTGTAGAATTCTGAGGAAAGAAATGAATTTAATCCATTTTGGAATAAGGCTGTAACATAACAAAATGTTGAAAAAGTGATGCGCTATGATTACTTTCCGGATGCACTGTATATATATTGCTGAAGATGGTCCTTTCCCAGGTTTCATTAATAGAAGTATCACTGCCACTTTACAGTCTCCAGGAAGAACCTCCTGCTTCCAGATTTTATTATACAATTTCTAAAGAAAGAACTAAAGCTGCACCTAGTAGACCTTTCACCATTTGCTAAACATTATATCCTCTCCAGGAGTCTCATTCTTAGTACTATTAATAGCCATTTTGAGTTTATATGAAGTGAAATGTCCATCTATCTCACTGTCAGATGAGCGCCTTTCTACAACTGATGTTCCTAAACTCACTAGTCATTTGCTGCTGCTTTTTAATATACTCATTTCCTATACTGTCCAAGCTAAGCATGTATGTAGCATAACTGTCCCATTTTCTATTAAAATCAAAATTCTTTTCAAACTATTAACGCCCTTCATTCTTTGCAACATTCTTAAAACTCCATTCACATCCATCTCTGTCCCAGTGAGCTACAGGAGACAGTAGGGTGAAATTACACCTTTTATTGGCTAACTAAATAGATTACAAATGCAAGCTTTTGAGGCAGCTAAGGCCCCTTCATCAGGCAGGTTGGGGTAACTGTTTTCGTTCAAACATCACAGATGATTACACAGGACTTTGATCAGGTGGTGGTAGTATAGAGGAAAACTGAATATTAATAAATATTGAAGAGTATGATGATTCTATGCATATCAGCTTTATTAAGGGTAAAACTAAATCATATTTATGAAAAGGACAATTTAGAAAAAGTGAGTTTTTTTTTTTTTAATGATCTGCATCTCTGTTGGTAAAGTATTCCAGATTTTTGGTGCATAACAAGTAAAAAGGTTGCCTTACTACTTCTTTTATGCTTTTAAGCAGACCTCTATTAGAAGATCTAAGGTTTTGACTTGGAATGTAGGTGGACAGACATTCTAAAAAATTGGATATAGCAAGTTTATTTAAGGCTTTATATATCATTAGCAGTATTTTAAAGTCAGTTCTAAATGATGTGGGTAACCAACAATGCTAAAATTGATGAGATGTGCTCAGATTTTCTTTTCGGGTTAAGATTCTTGCTGCTACATTATGAACTAACTGCAACTGATTTATGTCTCTCTCAAGTCCACTAGTTAGGAGTGCATTACAGTAATCTAGCTGACTACAAACAAAAGCATGACTTAATTTCTCAGCATCCTGCATTGTTATATGAGGGCTAAATTTCCTTAAATGGAAAAATGCAGAGACCAAATTTCCACTGAATTTTGAACCACCACATTTACCTTCATAACAGTAGTTTATCCACCCCTAATTCCACAATGTTCTAGAGGATCTTATCACCTCATACTCATGTCAAAAAATAAACGACTACATTATATTGTCTTGTTTGCAAACTACAACTTAAGTAATGTTCAGTTCTAAAACATATGCTTTAAAGTTTCTGTCCATTTGCCAATAAACTTATAACATTTCAATTCCATACTATGAAATAATGACTGAAATCCAGAATGCACCACTTTACGATTCCCCACCATCCACAATTGGCCCACCCCCTTTATCCTCATACCCTTCTTAGAGCAATTCATGGATCTTTTCTGCCATAATTCAATTGCAGCTTCTAATACAATCAATCTGATTTCTTTACCACCCGAATAGCCCTACTACACACATAACAACATGGAAGTCGATCTTAATCAGTTCCTATGGTTTTGCCTTGAAAGCTATGCCAAATGACAAGAGAGGAAGCCCAAATGACAAGACTATGAATTACTTGTGTGAACCCAGTGAGACTTTCTCAAAGCAACAACCTGTTTTAATATCACAATACCTGCAAAGTATAGGCAGACAAGGTGCCATAATGTAACACATTTTGGTACTGGTTGTGAATAAAATTACAATTGAATAATGTATTAAATATTGAAAAAGCAAATGGAAAACCAAAAACTATTTTATTTGAAATTTTATTGTATGTTTTGTTTTAGCTTTGTGGTATTCATTTTCTTGCATAAGTGAGTAAGGCAGCTAAACAAAACTTCAAAGGAAGCACATGAGGTTAGCTTGTGATTTTCCAGCAATGGTGGAAAGAAATAAAACAAACACAGTACCATTACAAATAATTATGAATGAGCATCACATAAAATAATGCAAGGTACAGTCATAAGGAATATGAAACAAAACAAAAAAAAAACAAAATGATAAAAAGACAATGGTATAAAAATATAAAATTGAACTTGGGGTGCTAATGAACATGAAAAAGAATTCAATGTCTTCACAAAGACCTACCTGAGGCCTAAACCGATATTTAGACTCCAAATGCTCATTGAAAGAGCGCTATTCACAGCAACTGGGGCTTGTTGTCTAGGGAAGGGCCAGGCCCCACCACTATCAAAAACATTTTGACACATTAATAATTGTTAATAGAAATCAAGGCAAGAACAGTTAAACAAAAGGGATTAACGAAAAACAATTAAATTAATAAATAACAGTAAGGAAGCCACTAGAAGAAAGCAAATTGACTGTCTATGAGAAGTCTACATATTCTCTGTGTTTCGGCATGGAGATTTCACTGGGTATTCCTTTTTCCTGACACATCTCAAAAACATTTTTGTCCAGTTAATGAGCAACAGCAGAATGGAATGAATGTGAATTATAATGGAGTAACGCTAAGCCAATTGCTTTCTGCTTCAGCATCCAGTGGGATAGGCACTAGCTACACTAAATTATGCTGTAACCGCAGCAGATAGAAGCCGAGACAATACAACTCATTTACAATGGCTTATGGGTAGTTTGAACATGCACAGCACAGTGCTCTGGTGTTAGTCTAGTTGAAGCCAAGGTCAAATAAACATGGAAGCTACACTGCGAAACAGCACCATTGTTGAACAACGTACTGCAGTGAGATTTCTTTAGGCAGGGGGAGTGAAACCTGCTGAAATTCACTGAAGGATGTTGGTTTCTGCAAATCAGTAAACTGTTTCGGTACTCATCTTGCACAAACATCACAGTACCTCAAAGCATCATTCACTTTGGCATTTGCAGATCCACAGCTGATATCCAAATGTGCAGCAACAGCGGACAACATAATCCATTGGTCTTCTCTGATGAAGGCATTCACCATGTTGATGTGGGTTTGCGTGTTCCACTTTTCATACCCGATTACAAACCCACAAACATAAACCTCAAAGTAGATTGCAAAGAACAAAACACTCCAACATTATAGGAGAAATAACACATGGCTTGACTTTTAAGCCTGACATAACTTCTTAAGAAATACTACTGTCAAAGTATAGGATGGGAGCACATCTTGAGATCAAGAGTCTCTGACAAAACATGATCTTGGGTGAGATTTCTGTCTGCTCAGTTTGGCTGTTTATCTGTGTCTTGGCTTGGAAAAAGATGCAATGGCTGAGCAGCTCAACAAATTTCAACAATGTTTAACTAAAATGTTAAACCATTGTGGTAGACAGACAGCAAGCAGCAAATTGTGTTTTGCTTCAGTCTTTTTCATTTTTTTGTATTATTATTTACAAAAAATAGCGCAATAAATGATACCCTCTTTCCTCTACTCCATGCTTTGCTTTTCTTTGTAACTTCAATATTGTGTCTAGTTCTTGGTTAAATATAATATTTTGTGCATGATCCTCGGCTCTATCTTGTTTTATAGTTTATTTTATAGTGTGGATCAATCTTACGCTATCACGTGCTTCACATAGTTTTGCTTTTGTGATCTTTTTGAGATAGATCTTTTTCCGTCTACCGTTTCTCTGAACTTGTTTATTAAACACTCAAGTCATTGACCCTTTTCTTGCTTTGACCAGGTTTCCCCATGTGTTCATTCTGTATTTTTTCTAAATGTTTTCATGTCTATTAGTAATTTAACTGTACTCAACTATGTTCCTGTGTCTGCCATTCCAATTATCAGTTTGTTGCAGGCCAGCCCAGAATTCCAATCTACACCTCTTTTCAGACTCCGTAAAACTGCAGTAGAAACAATATGCAGCTTCACTAGCTTATACTAAAAAAATGACACACACACACAAAGAGCAGTGGGTGCTTAACTTGGATTTTAAAAGTGCTCAATCAGTTAAATACGTAACTTGGGTGAGGGACAGGAGCAGTGAGTGAAGATGTCATGCTCTTAATAAATTCACTGACATTGACTGGTAGAATCAGGAATAAAAAGCCCAGAATCAGCAGGCATATATGTCTTACTAAAGTTAATGAAATTGTAACCTGTCTGATGTATTGATGTCTTAAATTCATTCATAAAAGAGAAGATATCCATCATTCAGGATTACATAGCCTGGAATCAATGCAGTTCCCTTAAGGCGTACTGATGCATACATTTGCTGTTTAACCTAACATGCATGTCTTTCAAACTTTCTGAAAACTGAAAAGCTCATTAAAACTTCAGACGGTCACTGGCAGTATGTGTAAATTTCATATACACAGTGGCCATGCTAGGGTTCAAATCCAGGATACTAAGGTAACATCGCTAGCAAATGTGCTACCTTCCTCAATGGTAAAAATACCTGCACAAAATGCAACATTTTTAATATCTCAGTGACCATTAACATCCATCTTTTCTCTATACATTGTTTTAAGTTTTTTTTTTTAAAAAAAGGCCATTCCAAATAAATGTACAGTTCATTACAAAGCCCTATTGTAGCCATGTGTGAGTGATATTAAAACGTTAGCTCACTCACGTGTATGAAATCTCTAAATAGCTAAAGATCAAAAAACAGTCGAGTAATGCCTCTCTTTAATTGCACATGATGGAACTTGACTAGCTTATTCATGCCACAATGTCCTACTTTACACACAGAGTTAATCTACTGTGAAATGAGATCTGTAAACAGTGGATATCTACTAAATCCCCCTGTCTCATTCAGAGGAGGCAGGCACGTAATGGACATTCAACCAACCTGTCCCCAGAGCTGGAACAATAGGTTTATTAATCTGAAATTAATCTTGCTTGCAATAGGGGGCTTTGCGCACCCATGCACATTCCTTTACTGATCAAAGGAGGTCAAATAAAAGGGCTGCAGTAGGAAGCGAAACACCTGATTTGTCACCTTCCCCATTGCCTGGAACACTTTCAATATGAATCAGCAGTGACATACTACATAGCACTAAATGACAGCATTATTTTTTAAAATTATATGCAATTAAAATAATAGATGCTTACAAAAATGACATAGCAGGTTTAAATGAGACAGTTGATGATAATAATAACCTTACTGAAATCATATTGACATTCTCCAGAAGAAAATAAAGAGAGATTGGCATAAGTCTGGAGACACTTTGTGGGTCAGTGGCTGTTTTATTAGGGATTATGTGTTTTTGAATTTTGAATTAAGGCTAAATGGTGTGATGGTGCAGGTGTAGTAGTGACAAAAATAGAAGTTTAAGTCATTTTGACATCACAAATGTCCTCAATTATTCCAAAAGTCAAAGCATAACATGATTGATACTGTAATGTGCAAATTTAACATTTTCATGCACACAACCACGTTGGATTAATATAGAATTGTTTAACCTAACACACACAAGAGCATCTGGAGAAAAATGTTCACACACATGGATAAACGTGCACACTCCACCCTAAGTGCCATGAGGGCCATGAAGTAGCAGTGTTTACCACTGCAACACCCAACTATAATTTGTTGTATGAATATTTTGGAGAAGAGGTATGTGTCTCATAGATACCTGACCTTAATCTGGGACTTCCTGTGGGGTCACATGTTCCTCTTTTTAGCCAGCGTATGCAGGCTTACTGTGAATAAATACAAATCTGTTCTGCTCAGGGAGTCTTCCATCCACACATATTATTCCTTTTATCATATCAATATACAGAATTTAATGAACAGAATGATAAAAAGAAAAGCAGGATTTGGTCTCCTAGAAACACCACTGTAGTTGGTTGTATATGTACTGTAGCATCAGGTTAGTTTTGTACACATTACAAAGCAAGTGCGGGAAATGTGGGCTTTGTCACAAGCTATATCAGTCTGCAATTGTGCAGTGACTAATACGTTTCTCTGTGGCCTATGGACAGTACTTAGAAGAAGAAGACATTGTATTTATAAAGGGGTGAGAGTCCACAATGACCAGAATGTGATGGACAATTTAGCCCAGACATTGGGAAACATCCTACTCTTTTTGGGTATTATCCAGGGATCTATTATACAATACAATACAATTCCTTTTTTTTATATAGCCCAAAATCACACAAGGAGTGCCACAATGGGCTTAAACAGGCCCTGCCTTTTGACAGCCCCCCAGCCTTGACTCTCTAAGAAGACAAGGAAAAACTCCCAAAAAATCCCTTATAGGGAAAAAAATTGGAAGAAGCCTTGGGAAAGGCAGTTCAAAGAAAGACCCCTTTTCAGGTAGATTGGGCATGCAGTGGGTGTCAAAAAAGGGTGTAAATACAATACAATACACAGAACAGAACACAAGTAATCCTCAATACAGTGTAAAAATAAAAATATTACAAGTACGGGGCAGAATTCAACAGTAGATTATATCCCATAATATGATTTGGATTTGTTCAGAGTCCTGGAGACCTTGGCCATCAAGCTGCCTCCCCCTATTGGCAATTCTACAGCTGAATCCGTGCTGGGCCAGCCAATTCAATGAAAGGACCCCTCCATCTGATGATTCCTGTGATTCTCCATCAGAGATGACTTTATCTTAGGCAGGCAAAACAACTTGGCAGGATAGCAGTGGCACCAAGTGCCACATTTGAGTACCGAGGAGAGAATCAGAATAGTTAAGGGTTAGTAACAAATTCTAACTATCATGTTACTTATGTGGGCGGCACGGTGGCGCAGTGGTAGCGCTGCTGCCTCGTAGTTAGGAGACCCGGGTTCGCTTCCCGGGTCCTCCCTGCGTGGAGTTTGCATGTTCTCCCCGTGTCTGCGTGGGTTTCCTCCCACAGTCCAAAGACATGCAGGTTAGGTGAATTGGCGATTCTAAATTGGCCCTAGTGTGTGCTTGGTGTGTGGGTGTGTTTGTGTGTGTCCTGCTGTGGACTGGCACCCTGCCCGGGATTGTTTCCTGCCTTGTGCCCTGTGTTGGCTGGGATTGGCTCCAGCAGACCCCCGTGACCCTGTGTTCGGATTCAGCGGGTTAGAAAATGGATGGATGGATGTTACTTATGTTTTAGTGCTAATGACTAACAACCGAGATGCAGTGTTAATCAGCAGCTCTAGTCAGGATATGCTAAACAGAAGTAGTGAGTCTTCAGCTGGGATTTGAAAGATGAGACCAAAGGGGCATCTCTTATAGTAGCAGGCAGACCATTCCACAGTTTAGGGGCCCTGTAACTAAAATCTCAATCTCCCAATATTATTTTATTAATCCTTGAAAGAATTAGCAGACAGGCATCCTGAGATCTTAATGTACGTTCTCGTTTGTAAGACATAAGTTCAGACAAGTAAGCCAGACCTCGGCCATTTAAGGCTTTATATGTTAAAAGGAGAATTTTGAAATCTGCCCTAAACCTAACTGAGAGCCAATGTTCTTGTAATAATTCTTGCAGCAACATTTTGGATAAACTGGAGGCTGTATAAAGAAGAGTTTGAACATCCAGTAAATACCAAATTGCAGTAGTCAATCCAACTAGAAATAAATGAATGAATTAATTTCTCAGAATCCTGTTTATTTAGAAACACCTTAATTTCCTAACATTTTTAAGATGGAAGAAACATGATTTGTAATGTGCGCTTCAAATGACATGCTAGAGTCAAAGATAACTCCTAGGTTGCGGGCTAATTTAGTAAAATTAATGGTGATTCCAACTGAGTTAAATAATGACAAAATATTGTTGTGATTAGCATCATTCCCTCAAATAATTAACATCTCTGTTTTATCTGTGTTTAAAGACAAGTAGTTCTCATCCATCCACTCCTTTAATTCACTAACACAACTAATTAAAGACAACATCGGAGAAACTTCATTTGGTCTAAAAGAAAGGTATAACTGGGTGTCATCTGTGTATGAGTTAAAATTAACATGGTGTTTTCTAATGATTGATCGCAGACTTTATTACAGCTAATGATAAATACCCCCAATTAGCTCAAAACAATGTTTTTTGTGCTAGGAGTATCCATGACATTGAAAGTTTTACCAAAATTTTTACTTTCAATAATGATAAAAAGCGATAAATTAATGGAAGGAAGCAAATATGAAGTCAGAGTACAATCACACAATGTAACATTCGGCATATAGGAAAAAAACAATACAACATACTGCAAAGTACTAATTATTATGTTTTTTGGCTTTGTTCTGTCTGTCTTGTACTTTGTCATAATTATGTTGGTATTATGTATTATGTTAAAAATATTTGTAATTGTTTTCATTTTCCCCCCATTTCCTACATGTGGAGTAGGAGGCAACCTAACCCTGCAGCTGGAGAACTGGCCCCAGCAAAGATTTAAGGAGAAAATGCAGTTCTCCTTACAGCTTCGGTATTGGATTCTTTTTGACTCTTGTATTTGGTTAGTGATTCTTGAGATTTTTGAGGTTTCCCATCTTTTGGGCCCTGATTTATCTATGATGTATAGTTTCTGCTTTGTGATTTCTGGGATTTGTTTTCTTTTAGGTATTTTGTCTCTTAAGCAAAACCATCTTTTTTCTTTTTCTATTTACTTGCTTTTCATGTTCTATATTTTTGAATAAATTCTTAATTCTAAATAAACTGTTTTTTTCCTGATGAGAGGTTTTTAATATTCTCCTTTCTTCCAGTTCCTGAGATTTAGAGATTTGCTGATTAAAAGCTTTTCCCCCCTTTCTTGGCCTGTTTGGTCCAGAAGCCTGCCATTTGAGATGAGGCCTATTATGTGGAGCCAGACTTGAGTGAAGTGCTTGTTTGGCTTGTGGATTATTAAGGCTGCATTCCTTTTTGAGATTTTTAAGTGAAAGGATCGTGACAACTAAAATGGGTGTATGTCATTCAGTACATTAGTGACTGAGAGCCCAGGCACTAATGGAAAGCAGTGAGCCCTCTTTGTTCATGACACATGGGGTGGAGTGGTGGCTCTGAGGCTAAGGATCTGCGCTGGTATCCTGAAGGTTGCCGGTTCAAATCCCCGTCACTGCCAAAAGAGATCCTACTCTGCTGGGCCCTTGAGCAAGACCCTTAACCTGTAATTGCTCCAGGGGCGCTGTACAATGGCTGACCCTGCGCTCTGACCCCAAGGGGTATGTGAAAACTAACAAATTTCTAATACAAGAAATTGTATAAGATGAAATAAAAGAACAAGAACATACTGCTTATTACACTGACAGTAAAAAAGTGTGTTTTTGAACCTTCTGATAAGAAATTATATTGCACTACTATCTCCGTGACTGGTGACAATGAGCAGAGACTGGGCAGAGGACGCAGGTATTCTGTGACTTAACGCAGACTTTATTATAGCAATATTTGAGACAGATCATTAGATTTGATAGTAAGTCAGGACTTTTTAAAAAGATGTCAAAACAGGAGGGAATAATTTTCTGACATTTGCTGTTGTGTTACCATGCCCCATAGTGATGCCAGCAAGCTAGGTTCAGTGAGATAAATTTAAAATTGTGCTAGTGCTTCATTCAATTTCAGTATTCTGTGACTACGTCAGAGCAGTCAGTTAATCAGTAGTGTAACTACCCTGCTTTGTCCTGAACAGAGTCACAGGGGTCTGCATGAGCCAATCCCAGCTAGCATAGTGCACAAGGAAGGGAACACATTCTGGACAGGGTGCCAGTCCATGGTAGGGTGAACACACACACTAAACACACAATTCAAGCCAACACTAGGGCCAATTTAGAAACACAAATTCACTTAACCGGCATGTCTGTGGAAGGAAAATGGAGCACTTGGAGAAAACCCACACAGACATGAGGACAACATGCAAACTCCACACAGAGAAGATTCAGGATGCAAACCATGGTCTTCTTACTGCAAGGCAGCAGCACCACTACTGTTTCACTGTGCTGCCCTACTATAGTTTACACTATTTCAAATATTTTCATTCTAAATCGCATAGAATAAGAAATCTTCCTGTTTTATTGTACTTTTATTTTAATCAATCAGTTTTTATTTTTATGTTTCACAGCTCTAGGGGTGCTATACAGTAGCTGACCCCGCGCTCTGACCTCCAAAGGTTATACAAAAAGACAATTTTTCCTCAGGGATTAATAAAGGATATCAATATAAAAAAAATCTACAGTGGCAATATACCGTAAGTAGTTCTGCCTCTTTATCGATCCTGCTTTAAAATTCTGAATCCTATGTCTGCTTAGGTAACCTCTCCCCAAAACTTTCATTAAGTTTAAATTGTCATTTCCAAGTTGGATCTATGTAAGTGCGTGTTTGTGTCTGTGTATGTGAGTTGGCCCCACTAAGAACTGATTCCCATGTCAAGGGCTGTTTCCTGCCTTGCATCCAGCACTTCCAGGATAGGTTGTGGCACTCTGAATTGCGTTAAGGTTTAACATAGTATGTTACTGTATATTTCACATTTCCTAGAGGGCTCTTTTGAGAAGTTCCTTGCAATTAGTTTACAATATTACTGTTGTGAGAAGACACAGAGAGTCTCAAAACAGTTGAGGTGCTAAGAAGGCAAACCCATTTTAATTTCAAACAAAACAAATCAAAAGAACTTAATAGACACACAATGGCACAAGCAAACAGCACAGGCAATGGCCTCTTATTGCCCTTTAGAGGTGTTTCCAGAGAATTACAGGTCTAGAGTCATTCCTGAGAGTTGAACCGTCAGGTTCAAATGAGACTACACCTTCCAGGATCTTCTCCCTTTTAAATTGGCCAAACTGGAAGAGGCCGGGCTTCTCTGACTCTATTGCCCTCGAGGGGCAGTTTCTTTGTGTTGTGAGGGGAAAAGGAGACAAGACTGTTAGTGACAGAACCCCCTCTCATCACAGGGTGGCACTACATACATTAGGTGAGCCTGGAAGGAAACCCTCTGGTATGCATGCATGACACTGTATAATTCAAGGAAATCAAAGAAGTTTACCAAACTTTACTTTTGTCATTTTAGAATGAGCACCCAACTAATCAACACAGAAAGGGAAATGTGACATCTGTGCATGGGCCTCCAAGACTTCTGGTTCACAGGTCTGTTCAGTAGATTTTACTGTCACTGTGAAAACCAGACAGAAGTAATATCAGACAAACTAGAGAGTCAAACTGCATGTAAACACATAGGTGACAATAATGCAGAATCAGAAATTGAAAAATTGAAGGAGATGTACCTATTTAGCTTGCATTTAGAGGGTGAAGGAACCTGGCATCTTTCTAGACACAGGTTGTCCCAAGAATGAATCAGAGTTCAACAAGCATATGACCACATTGCTATTACAACCCATTTATGATCCTCTTTTTACATACAAGGGAAATAATATTCTCAGAACCTTTGTCTTGCTGTGTGTTCTTTATCTAAGTGTCATGAGTCATTCTATGTCGCCAAATGCAACCAATCCTATCTTTACATTGGAAAAATAAACAGTACACTTCCTGAGCCATCATTTCCTGAAACCAGACTTCTCTAGTAATTTACAAGTACTTTCAATAAGTAATGTCCCATTGACCTTCTCTCCAAATGTAATCAGTTGAAAGGTAAACATTTACAGTATCTGTGTAGTACTGCCTGCTATTTCATCACAAAGTCACATGGCTAAAGTGAAACTTGACTTGTGGTTGGGTTTTACGTCATTTACATTTAACTAGAATTTTTTGTTAGTAATTAATTGTTGCTACAAATTAAGGTAAGACTTATAAGTGATGCTTGGCAATGATAATTAGGACAGTTTTTCCTATCTACTGCCTTGTGAAGAAAGTACTGTTTTTGTACTGTTTAAAACTAATTATATCTTCTTTGATAGGTTTTATTTTACTTTACCTTTTCTTCTAATAAAGAAAATTGATCTCAAAGAAAGCATAGTGTAATACTTTGATAGCAGTAACTGTAGCAAGCTGTGGCGCATCTAATCTAATATCTACTAAAGAGGAGAGCAGCTGATGTAAAAGTAAACTGCATAAGAACATTGTCATCCTCAGCTTGTGGCTGTCCAACACATTCAATTAAATAATTAGGAATTCAGCTTAAAGTATGGCTTAACAATTATCAACAATTTCCTAATATTATCAAAAATAAAATAAAATTCAGAAGTGCATGTAGTATGTTCTTACTAACCTTCCCCTTATTTGCTTCTTATCTCAGAATCCTGCTGTTGCACATGATGCCACTCCTAACTTGCCAAGCTATTATTGTCCCTAAAAGGTGACATCAGAGTGATTGGAAAGGTTGAGAATGACAAGTTACATCTGTAACACCAGAGTTTCTTATTTTAATTCATCTTATACATTTGTGGATTTATTTATTTATGTATGTATTAAAATGTATAAAGCTCAGGAAAAATATCTTGTGTTATTTTTTACTTGTTAATTATAAAATTCACAGAAACAATATGAAGTTTTTCTTTACACAGAGAACCATAGACACATGGAATAAGCTACCAGTAGTGTGGTAGACAGTAGAGCTTTAGAGACTTTCAAAAATGTGAAGTCATTTTGGAAGAATTAAGTGGGTGGGACTGGCAAGCATTTTTGGGATGAATGGATTGTTCTTGTCTAGATTGTTCTAATGTTCTAATTTATCTAAGGTAAACAAAACTGTGGTTTTAACTGTGACAAATAACTGTGGAGATCCCAAAGAATGATTTTTCTCTGGGAATGCTTTTAACTGAAGTTTCTGTTTTCCTCTGTTTGTAGTCAACTGGTCTTATTACTATTCTTAAGATAACAGAAATTTGCATTATCTTGACTTTGTTTACATTTACGATTGGCTTCTGTTTTTACTTTTTCTTTAGATATATGTTTCTATGCTTGTAAATGTTGTAAGGGTTTATACTTTACTGTTATTGCATTATAATTTACGTTAGCATTCTAATCTTGTACTCAACAAAGAGCATTGTACATGGATAAATTGAATTAAAATGATTCATCAACAGCCCCATTTTCCTTTAGCTTAGCAGTAAATTCACTATGGCATCAAAGGAGCTTGTCGTTTTGTTGTGGGTGTTATGAAAGCACAGATGGGGCTTTGTTTTGGACCACAGTTTACCAATTAGAATTATCACCTTCTTACTGTCACATCAGGCATACCTCATTGATTTCTTAGGTGATGTCCTTTCTCATGGCATAGATAAAAAGTAACTTTTTGAGACTTGCCTTGTTAATCTGAAGGGCCTCGCCAACAGCCATGAACAGGCCCTTGTATATAACTACTTAGACTTTAACAGTCAACATGTCTTTGCTACATTTTTGTTTAGTGAGGGTTGTGACACTTCAGTAGCCACACTAGACACAACTTCTAAGGTTTTAAAATGGTTTTAATATGGTGATTCATCTACCACTAAATGTTCTCAGATGTTGTCTAGAAGACTTGTGTACATTTTCGATTTTGCATGATAAGTTCATGAGGCTCCTATGCAAAAAGGAAAACCTACTAATTATAGAAAACAGACCACTACACTAAGTTTACAACAGCAGCTTCATTTTACTGATTGTTGTCTCATTCAGCAAAAACAGTAACATTTATTTATACAGCACAATTTCATACAAACAATGCAGGTCAATGCCTGTTACATGTTGTCAAAGATCCACCACAAAACAGATTTTTTTTTCTGTGCTATATCACCATCATAATATGTACGGAAATGGCTTGTTGATCTTGTTTCTTCTACTGCATGTATTGTGTCCTGAGATACAGTATTAGTTTTTTGGTAGAAATAAACATAATTTGTCAAAGGTTTATCCCTGTGATATAACGGACAACTCTTAAACAAGAGTGCTTTTATATGAATAATGGCACAGTGGTGAGCACTGCTGCTTTACATATCAAGAAGTCTGGTTTCAGAATAATAGAAAGTGGCTACTATGATAACCCAAGGGTTTTGTTCTCTGTAGTTAATAAACTACTTCAACCTGCATCTGTCCCAATTGTCTCCCCTACTGAAGTCTGTGAAAAATTCCTCCCCTTTTTCCACAACAAAATTAAAGATGTAAATAATACAACTAACATAAATCTATCATCCATTTATGTCTTTTCCTCTCTTCCCACTCCATCCAGCTCCTTTCCAAAATTTTCACCAGTCACATCTGCATTTGTTAATGACATGCTTTGTAATATGAGACTGACTACTTGTGTGTTGGACCCCATCCCCACCACACTTCTTAAATCCTGCCTTCATTACGACAATAATAAATACATCCCTTGACACCGGCTTTGTGCCAGCCACTTTTAAAATTGCGTCTGCAACCCCAATGTTAAAAAAGTCTGGTCTTGATGCTGACAATCTTAACAATTTTCGGCCCATTTCTCAGTTATCTTTTTTGTCAGATGTTCTTGAGCGTGTTGTTGCTTCCCAACTCACCAATTACTTAACCTCTAATAATTTGATGAAAACCTTTCAGTCTGGTTTCAGGGCACAGCACAGCACAGCTGTGAAACTGCTCTGCTTCAGGTAACTAATGACTTGCTTATTAAAACAGACTGTGGACAAACCAGCAAATTACTTCTGTTAGATCTTAATGCAGCATTTGACACTGTCAGACATGACATTCTACTGTCCAGAATGAAGAACATGCTGGGTATCTCTGGCACTGTCATCCAGTGGCTTAAGTCCCATCCGACTCATCGGCAAGAGTTTGTTAGTCTTGGCAACAGCAGGTCCAGCTCAGTGCTGGTCACACAAGGAGATCCTCAGGGCTTTGTTCTTGGCCCTTTGCTCTTCTGTATATATATATATATATGCTTCCCCTTGGCCATATCATTTATAGCTATGGACTGGGATATCATTTTTATGCAGATGATACTCAATTCTATTTCAATGTTAAAAGTGAAATTTCATCAGGGCTTTCTCAGCTCACAATTTGCCTCAGTGAAATTAAATTGCCACAAAATTGAACTCCTGCAAATTGGCACTAAAGCGCAACTTAAGAAAATGAGCTCCTCCTCAGTCACTCTTGATGGTGATCTCATCAGACCTTCTTCTAATGCAAAGAATCTTGGTGTCATTTTTGATGCCTCCCTTTCTTATTCCGCCCACATAAACCACATTAAGAAACTTTCCTACTTTCACCTCCATAATACATCCAGTGTTTGCTTATTCCTCTCCTTGTCTAATGCTGAGAAACTTGTCCATGCTTTTATCACATCTTACATCGATTATGATAACTCCCTACTGGCAGGTGGCACTTCTAATCTTATATCACAGCACCAGCTGATTCATAACTTTGCTGCAAGTGTCTTTACACATCTAAGCAATAGCAAGCACATTACCCCCTTCCTGCTTCACCTTCACTGGCTCCCTGTGTCTTACAGAATTGAATATAAAATTCTTTTATTAACCTACAATGTTTTAAATGGCCTTGCACCAGACTACATCAGTGACCGTCTCCATCAATGTGCTCCTGTTCACCTTCTAAGGTCTTCTGATTCTGGCAATCTTGTTGTGCCCCACACTAACCTGCACTCTATGGGGCAGGGCCTTTAGCTGTATAGTGCCCAAACTTTGGAATGACCTCCCAAAATTAATTAGATCAGTTGACTCCATTCATTTTTTTAAAAGACAACTTAAAACTCATCTATTCAGGAAGGCTTTTAACTTAACTTAACATTCTGCCTCCTCTTTCGGTCTTCCTCACTGTCCAGATGCTCAAGATAATTTATGTGTGTGTGTGTTATATCACAAATGATGTTATTTGCTAGGCTTTCTTTTAGTATGTAGTATTTTATTCTGGTTTATTGTCTTTTATTCTGTTAATTGTTTAAACTGCCTTTGTATATCCTGTATCTATATGGTTTTAATTTTTTATTTAGGAAACATCTTTTTCCAATGTCACATATACCTGCTGTGTGTTCATGAGACTCTGTGAAGCACCTTGAGCATGGGAAAGGTGCTATATAAATAAAATGTATTATTATTATTATCATTACTCCATTTACTATACACTAAGAAATTGTATTTACTCAGTTGAATTACGGACATTGATTTCACATGAACTGTTTGCTTTTACTGTACCCTATACTTCTACATTGTTTCAACACATACTGTACATATTAAGCTAATTTAATGTAATTTTTTTCAAGCAAATTTAAGTTTTCAAGACAGAGCTCCGTGATTATCATCCACTCTCAAGAGGAATACTGAATACATCAGCAATTGAGTTGATTTATGTTTATTATTGCACCATCAAGCGCATGTTTATATTTATTTGGCAAAAGATTAAAGGGGGCGACACGGCCTACACCAAAACACTTTGTCCGAGCACTTAGTGTTCCTTCTACCTGCAAAAAAATAAATCATTGAATGCACTTATATCAATTATGTCACACATTTCCATTAAATCAAATAGTGTTGATTTAACATATACAGATGACTTTACGTCAACATAAATTGCACTCATGGAACCTCCCCCCATGTTCATCAGAGACCACTCACATCTTCTAAAAAAAAATCCAAATGCAAGTGCAAGAAATGGATCTTTAAAAACATGTTGCACATAAGTGCTAAGTAGGAAGAGAGAAGCTCCTCAGCTAGCTCATTGTAGTTTCCGCCTTTGTATCTCCAGGAAAATAGCAACTTTTGTTATCCCAATAAATTAAATGTGTGTATTATTTTACTACATATCCTGTCTTACTATAAGGTTGCGAGGCATGGACACTATCCAGTGACCTGAGACGAAGACTGGACTACTTTAGTACTGTGTCTCTCTGGAAAATCCTTGGGTACCATTGGTTTGACCTTGTGTTGAATGAGCGGTTGCTCATGGAGTCCCGAATGAGGCACATTACCTGCATTGTGAGGGAGTGTCAGTTACAGCACTACGTCCATGTGGCGCATTTCCCCGAAGGTGATCCAGCTCGTAAGATCCTCATTGTTGGGGACCCGAGTGGCTGGACCAGGCCAAGGGGTTTCCCACGTAACACCTGGCTGCGGCAGATAGAGGGTCATTTCCGGAGGGTGGGACTGGAACACGTGTCTGCCTGGGGGGTTGTAAACCGGGATCCCGAGTTGTTTCGTCGTGTAGTGGGTGCGGCAACGCACTGCACCAGCGCATGCCTCCCAACTTGACTTGATTATTTTACTGTTTCCTTACCTGTTACCTGGTCAAGACAATAGATTGATCAATCTGACCTTGCATATTTCATTAAAAAAATTTAAACAAAAAATTTCTCTCTTCTGGGCAATATAAGGGAATGTTTCTAACCTTTGAACTAATAATTCCATTCAATTTCAAAATATTTGATTGTAGGTTGTTTCCCTGTCAACTAATGTTAAGAATGAGGAATATTGCCATTTTTCAGCTCAAAATACTGTAATAATATTCTGAACATGAAAGTATGTGTGCCATAAAACAAATGTAACTTATTTTTAAAAATATTTTTTCAAGCTGAGTTTTTTACTGAGTTGTGCAGAAACAGTTTGTAGTAGAAAAACATAATTTAAGAAATTGATTCAGTACACCCAAATCTATAAAATACGCCCTTTTTTTGCATGGAATGATTTTGGTGCCAATCAGTGTTATCAATGTTGCTTCAGACGCCACCTTCCATTTATTTTTTCATTCCATTTGAACACTTACAATGTGATCATATTAATTTCATCTGACTAGGTTGTGTTTAATTTCACATTTTAAGTTCAAACATTAACATACTAAATTGAAGCCATTTGATTTCCTTTAGTATTTTCAATGTAGGCTCATTGCTATTCCTCATTATATTTTTGTGAATTCTTTTATTCCGCCATGGTCTGGTTTTCCTCTCACATTTCCAAAGACATGTAAATTATGTTTATCACCAACCTTAAAGTGATCTAGTAAGAGTGTATGAATGGGCCTATCATTGGACTTGCACTGTTTCCTTGGTTGCTTCCTATCTCGTGTCTGATGCTGCTGGAATTTGCTCTGCCCCAACACAACCCTAAACTTTAGTTGAGAATATTATATTATAAGTAGTGAGATAGATTTGTTCCCCAACCTGTATGCAAGGTTGGTGCTGGACTAGGCTCTCATTGTCTACCACCATAATATTTGGTTAAATGTGACTTCAGTAAAGGGCGGCACGGTGGCGCAGTGGGTAGCGCTGCTGCCTCGCAGTTGGGAGACCTGGGCACCTGGGTTCGCTTCCCGGGTCCTCCCTGCGTGGAGTTTGCATGTTCTCCCCATGTCTGCGTGGGTTTCCTCCGGGCGCTCTGGTTTCCTCCCACAGTCCAAAGACATGCAGGTTAGGCGGATTGGTGATTCTAAATTGGCCCAAGTGTGTGCTTGGTGTGTGGGTGTGTTTGTGTGTGTCCTGCGGTGGGTTGGCACCCTGCCCGGGAGTGGTTCCTGCCTTGTGCCCTGTGTTGGCTGGGATTGGCTCCAGCAGACCCCCGTGACCCTGTGTCCGGATTCAGCGGGTTGGAAAATGGATGGATGGATGACTTCAGTAAAGAAATCAATAGATGAGATAAATATCCATCAACTGCTTCCTTTTAAATTCATGTTTAGACAGAAATAGATGTAAGCCAAAAATGAGAATATAATCTACAGTATATACTCTCCATGACATCATCCTCAAAAATGTGACATAGTGTGAATGTGTCCTCAGCATTGTTCTACTGCAAAAAACATGTGACAGGTCATTGATGCTTACTCTTGTATAATGAAAGAAATTAATTGCATTGTCTAGAAATTCAGATGCTACATTCAAACAAATCAAGTATGATAGATTTTTGTGTCTTTTTTTTATGTCTTTAACTGTTATTTCCAATATCTTATATTCAGGGTTTGCTGTTGGCAGTTTTATAAAACTGCCAAGGGCTGCATTTTTGATGTTACCACTTTGAAACAAATCTAATTGTTAAGCATTGGGGATCTCAAACAACTCTTTTAAGTTCACAATACTTTCTATCATTTGGTGTTTAACACCTACTGTATTTGTAGTCTTTTGATCTTTTTACCTCACTTTTTAATATTTCATCAGTACAGTGCTTTTATTTAATTGATCTGTTACTTCCCTTTGAGAAATCCTGTGGTATTTTTATGCATTCTCTCCTATTTCATATGCCTTCTCACTGTTTTGTTAGACATTCATTAGTATAAATGCTTCCATTTGATAAATCCTATTACATTTAGAATGCATGTAAACATTTTGGAAAATTACATCACCTTAGCCTTTTTATATGTGCAAGCCTCAGAGGCACAATGTAAAATTTACAAGGTAGGTGGGCATGGGTCACAACTTGCCTGGAAAGCCATAATTATGAGACCTAAAGAATTAGTCACCCATTGCAGAATTATTATTGACGAAAATTGCCCTTGCTACACGCCTACTTACAGTATCACTTTTTATGGAAACAAACAATGAATGTTTGTGATGCATGGACAAAGCTTAAAGGAAGAGGGAAGTTGTGTTTAAAATGCAGTGTGTAAATATAAGTTCCAGTCCAGAGACAACAGCAGATTACTGGAACTAAGGAGGACAGCTCACATAGACTGTGCTGTTGCAAAGCACACCATTTGTAAGAGCAGCAAAAGCATTCAGACATTTTCAATGATAGATACTATAATGGATATAATGTACATAAAATCAAGCAACCTCACTAGCAGCCTACAACAAAAAATAATAAAATAAAAATTAAAAGCAACAACTAAAAGATATGTATGAGCCAAATCTGCAGCCTCAGATAAGTCACAAAGGTTGCAGAGTTTTGATTTTTATTTTTACCTGTAGCTGTATTTTTCAGGTTGAAAACAGTCTAATTTGCTTTATTTCCTTGTTTTACTTATTAACAAGTGCCTTACTTGTCATATTAACTTTTAACTGTTCAAGTGTTAACACAAGAACAGAAATGAAGCCTGATTTTTTAAAGAAGGGAAAAGAGGGCAAATGCAAACTTGTTCAAGCAAACGGGCTCACTTAATACCAAAAACACCTTAATCCAATGAAGCCCTGTGCTATAATCTGTGACTACTGCTGCTGTTACTGTCACCCTCACTTTGCTGATAGTCTCTCTCCACAAAAACAACAAAATAACAGCACACCCCCTGTTGTCCCACATCCACTTCTTGCCTGTGTTGTCATTTCTCCTGAATTATTCTCACATCCAAAGATCTATTTCCATCTTTCAGCAAATTCTTCCTAGTTAAAAACACTGACTTTGTGCTCAAATCATTGCTTAAACTGTAAGTCTTCTGTTAAACTCATTGAAATTGTATGACCCACTGCTATACATGCCACCTACAGCTGTTGCAATCATAATATAAAGAGCATGGTGCTAGGAAGAGTGTCCTGTAGACTGGAAAAAGACTGGCAGATGAAAATGCCAAGGAGCAAGAAGGACTCTGTTACCAAACCCCAAAATGCAAAGTGCAAAGTCAGAGAAACAAATCAAAAGCTTACAATTAAAATCTTCTTGGAAGCACCTTTTACCTTCCTTTATTGGCAAAGATAGCAACAAAGCAAGAATTTTGTCTACAGCAGGGATGCCTGAATATGCCATCTTATATAGGTGGAGTGAGAGGACATAATATGTCATGTGACTTGTGTGTCAGGTGACTGACAATGGGCATAACAACAGTAAACAATATGAACACTGACATAAAAATGACCACATAATGGTGGCATCTAGAAAACAAAATGGTGTTAATTTAATGTTATCAATCACAATGATAAAAAGTACAAAAATTCTAAATAATGATTTGAAATTAACAAAGCTCGATGGTCTAGAACTAGACCAGGTGTTGGGCTGAATAGCCTGTTCTTGTAACAATTGTCCTAATGTTTAACAAGACAAATGCATTGCTTTTACATACAGTCTTGAATGCCTGTTCGCTTGATTGTCCTTTAGTGAGGTTGGACTCAGTGTGTCATCCAAGTCTAACTCTGTTACAGACTGTCTTCATCTTTCAAGGTCTACCATTAGGATTCCCCTTGGGATAGAAGGGTACTCTACTACATAGGCAAAAGAGTGCCTGTTAGAGAGAGCAAAAGCTCAGTCCATTCCTTGAGACCATTCTCCAGTTTTAATGAATAAAATATCCTACACTGAAATGTTTTTGGTGATATATTTATTTCAAAGCACCGACACTCAAAATTAATGGTTTAATGTGACATTGCTTCATTTTAAAATAAAGTTTTAGAGCAAAAGGGGCTTTTGCAAGGCACTGTAAGTCCAACCGTTTGCCTTATAGTTGGTGCACAGATTTGCCCATCAAGGTTAGAAAAATTGAGCTATGGTCAGTATCTTTGCTGACAAATAAAACAGGGCTAGACATTTCATGCTACGTCCACACCACTTTGTTTAAACACTGGCATTGTCTTTTTTTTTGGGGCTTTTGTCCACACTTTAACCCCCTAAAAACAAAGCTTTACAATGGACAGACGAAAACGTAGACATTTATAAAAGCAGACTGTAATTGTGCTGTGATTTGTTTGTGCTTATTACATAGCCCTTCCCTATTGGATCCTACTTATTATGACATCTCATTTCTTGATTTGTCACTCTTCACAGAACAAAACCATATTCCAATATAGTAGACATAAAAGAGTTGCTTTCCATGACTCTTTCTCGCTGAGTAAGTATTTGCATCTATATTAGGTTTTATAGACTGCTGCATACACGTGCAGAATGAAAATAATTTACTGTCACTACACTTTTGCTATAAATTCCCTAGCTGGTGGCTCTACTACTTCTTCAAGAACCAGTAAACCCGCAATTCTCGAAAGAATCGCAAATCCAAGAATGGCAGTCACTTTCTATTCCCTCCGATATTTGGAGGGATGAAAAATCATGGAGGGTGGGTGCGTCCTGGGAAATTTTTCATTCAATTAAATAAACATATTTGTACTGAAGCGGTTTCTTTCTGGAGCTGTGACTCATCTGGTTCTGGTGTTTCAGAAGCGCGTTGTAGGCACCTGCATTTATTGTTTTTATCCATGCAGTCTCGTTCTTGTTTTTCTATGGCTGTGTTGTCAGCTAGAAGTCGTTTGCTGACGGCGGCGGATTTGCGTGCTGAAGTGACAATGGCGGCGGACCCAGGCTTGGAAGGGCACAGTACTAAACGAAGGTGGTATATGTGGTGGTGTGGGCGGTCGCGTTCGGGCAGTGGTGGTAGTGTGTACGGCTTGCCTGTTGCCTCTGGCATCTGTGCATATACTGTATACTGTACCACCTGGCGTGCACGCTTTACCTCAGGTTTAGTTTACAGGTCGTATCCATACGGGCTCGTTTTTGTATTTCTAATCATTGAGCTCTTTCTTTTTGGAGCTGTGACTCCTTTGCCTCTGCTGTCTCAGAAGCGCGTTGTGGGAGCCTTCGTTCATTGTTTTTATCCATACGGGCTCATTTTTGTATTTCCGTTAGTTGAGCTCTTTCTTTTTGGAGCCGTGACTTCTTTGCTTCTGGTGTCTCTGAAGCGCGTTGTAGGAGCCTTCGTTTATTGTTCATATCCCTGCGGTCTCGTTTTTGTTTTTCTGTGGCTGTGTCGTTAGGTAGAAGTCGTTTACTGTTAGGAATCATAATTCAACTTACTTTTAATACTGAATTACCGTTATGTGATTCAAATACGCCACACTGACTGCTGGCACACTGGATTAGAGCAAGTTTAGTTTACAGGTTGTGTAGTTTGGGCGCCACCTACTGACTCTGGGAAGCCGCTGGGTTTGACTCTGGGGCGCTGAGGCGGTGTGCGCATGCGCCTCGGTGCGTCCTGCGTCCGTGCATATAATTATACAACTGTGGTTTAGTAATATAGATTTGTCTGCTGATGCACGCATGCCCAGTGTAGTCAAACATCTATACCATATGCGTTTTCAGTTGTTTTAGTATGGATGGAGATACTTTGGTAAATAATGTGAAAACATTAGTGTGGACATAGATTGTTTTTGTTTAAAAATGCTATTTTCAAATAAAAATGTAATAATGGAGGCATAGATCAGTGCCTTGGGTGTGCCAGCATGAGAGCCATATTGATTGATTCTACCTTAACAGATGGTGAGATCCAGATGGTGCATTCCGTAGGAAAGACCCGCTCCAGCAGTTCCAAACTAAAAGTCATTCTTTAATTTCCTAAAGAATTTTACTTTGGCTGAGGTGGGGGTTTGATATTAAGTGTGCACTCGAAGTAGGCACAGGTCTGAAAATGGCAGTGAAAGTCTCGTGCTGTGTTTTGCCATACAGTTTATAAGGTAGTATGCTCTTTAAGAGAAAATTAAAAAATGTTTTAGCCTAATTTTTGTATTAATAATATTTTTATTTTTACTTAATCTTAGAGTTTTCTCTAACACATTTGTAAAAACTGACTCTTGGATTAAGCAGGTTGAAGAATGTTATGTTGTTTTACTGAAAACCAGTTACATGCACATGATGTGTGTCTGTGCTGTATGGTACATTTTTAATAAAAGGATGCACCAATGTATTTCTGAAACCAATGTCTTCTACTAACAAAATTCAACAAGGTCAAATATTTACTTAACAATGGAAAAAACCTCTCCTTAAAAGATCTTTCCATGCCTCTACCTTCACAAGATATTCTGCTTTCTATCTTGAGAAGTGGCTTATCCGCCTCTCAGCACAGCAGCACAAAAGTGTTTCTTTCTCATACCTCTCATACCTGTCTTACCATACCACTGGTCTCTTTTTCTCCTACCATTTAAACCTTCTGCAAAAAAGCCTAGTTCATTGTCCGTTTTGTGAAATTTGTCTTGGTAGAGCACAAACAAACAAACCATTGGCAAAATCAACATAAAGACAATGGTAACTGTAATTCCCCGGAAAGATCACAAATAATCTTAAGGTCAGCTGTCTCAAAGCTTGTAAGTGATTTTAAAAAAATTTGATATTCCTGGTCTTGATTGACATTTGCAAGATAGAAGGAGAGTGTATAGAGAGAAAGCTGGATGTGGAGGGCCGATAAAGCTCTTGATGCTTCATGTTTTAGCATGGAAAAAGCAGAGTTAATCTATATTGGGGAAGTAGCATGTTTTGAGAAACAGTGAATACCACTTTCTCTGGCTGCTTCCTGTTCTTGACAGAAATATTCACAAACTAAAGGTTGATAAAAAAAATCACCACACTTTCAATAATGCACCTCTAGCCAATGGTCATTGCTTACTTTGACACTGAAAACTTTGCTATCTGTATCAGAAAAAAGCCTCCAATTAGCTTTCTTAACAATAACAGAATTACTGAATCGATCTTCTGTGTTAGAAATGTTGGTGCCCAGAGACTTGAAATTCTCTATCATCACCTCTACAACCTGTCCACTGATGGGTAAAGGTGAGAGTGATGTTTTGCCACATTTTTAGTCTACAATGCCTTTGCTTTCTTGATATTACTTACACCATTGTAGTCTACACAGACTCCAGCATATAATAACACAACAACTGATCCATACCCATATCCATCATTTTTTGGAATATTTATGTTAAAAGTAGAGCTGTCCCCATGGCTGCACACTAGGTTTTACGGCTGAGATGCCTAGTCCTGCCTGGAATAAAGTTTGGCTTAGAGGCAGAGCTACATTTGCTTCAAAGACAGAAGGCTAGAATTTTGCCTAGAGCCTCCTTTTGTCTTTGTAGCTGCAGGCCTTAAAGAATCTGATTTCTGTGGCATCTCCATAGCACAGCATTTATGAGTACTTCTAAGACTGTGTGCTCTTATTGTCTAGGGATCTATTCCATGTTTTCATCCAAATCACTCCTAAATGACCTGTGCTGAGGTCCGTACTTGATGATGGGACACCCTGTAGACATTCAGGATGCATCATTATCTGGCAGAATATCAAATAATACATTACACCTTTTCAGTACATTATCTCCTTTGATTTGTTAGGACCACGAATAACCTGGTGAATATTCTTTAGTGCCCCCCATTTTTCCTGCTCTGATCCCTCACCTCACTTTTATACACATACACACATACCTAACTTTCACTTGAGGTTAAGAAAGACATTGTGTTATCATATTAAATTATATATTATCAATGGGTGGAACACCTTTGCTCACCACCTATTTTAGTTTCTGGGCTTATTTTTTTTTTACTATGATGTTTGTATGTTCCCTTTTGTGTTTACATGGAGCCATTTTCTCGGTGAAAATATATGTTGCTGAGTCATTTGTCAGCTACAGTTAGAGTTCTGTCTGATGTCTGCTACTACTGGATAAGATCCCAGTCTTAATCACTGTGAGCAGAAACATGAATGTTTAATAGATAGAGTATTAATAGACATTCCAGAGAGATAACAGAGCTTCATTAAACATTTTTAATTTTAAGAATCACCAATCTGTTGTAATGTAGAAGAACTTTTACCGTATGTAGTCTAGTATGCAGTATACAATCTAGGGTAGAAATACTTTATCTATTCTGCAGTTTTGTATGTGTTTTACCCAATTTCGGGTAAAGAGTCCAGGGGAAATTATAACCTGGTATAATGTGCTCACCCATCCAAAGCAGGCCAAAAAAATATGCCTCACATGTTCCTGTACTTAACAATTTCAATGTTTCCCATCTAGATGACAGCATTGTCTTTGGACAGAGAGGAAATTGAAGCATCTAAAGAACAAGGACAAGAAAATTCCAAAACCCACCATTTACAGTCTGCTTATACTAATGTGTTTTTGCACTTACTGTAGCATTAATGTCACTGATGTGAGCCACCAAAACAAAATTCAAACATTGCTGTAAAGGATTGTGCAAAACGGATGTCTTTGTACATGTTTTGCATAGTATTATTTTTCCTGTCTTTTACATATACTGAACAGCTGGACAACTGACAATGAATACTATGGAATGAGAATAAACAGAAAATAGCATTTCTGGCTAGTGGGAAACAACTGTGACACTTTTTTTTTTCCCTGCCAGCTGAACTTAGTTGAACTTTCATTGGCTAATTTCCTAGTTCTGACATCACTTTTATTACAAGGCCTTCCTTTCAGTTTGCTGCTGCAGATGTTGGAAAAGCCCGTCAGTCACATGATCTCTCCGAAGTAGTGCTCCGGAGGACCTGAGAGAGCTCACATAGGCTTACCAACAGTCTCTGACTCACAGCCAACACTGAAAGCAGACATTCACTGCAGACTGAAAACGTGTCACATGAATAGGCAGACATCCATATTTTAAACAAGCATGAAACAAAGAGAGCTACAGTTATAAGTTTTTGTATAAATAATATTTTTTCCTGATGTGTGGCATTTGGGAAAACTAATTGCAGATACAGTTCTGCTAATCAAACATAAGATAGTGAAAGCAGAATTAAAAAAAAACTGAATTTGGAGGACAAAAGAAAATGCTTGGCCTAAGTACAAATAAAAGTAGAGCCTTCATATTTGTAATATAAATACTTTATATACATAAATGCCAATATTCCTCTGGCAATCAGTACAGCCAAAGGTTATATCCCATTACATGACTTTTCTTGTGATTTTCAGGTGTTTCCTTCATTTACATAATCTTAGCTATTCAGAGGTAGTCAGCAACTTGCTCTTGTGAAACTGATCCCCTAATAAAGCATCTATCTATCTGTCTATCTAATGTGACATACCCGGAGACCCTTTAAAGTACTTGTGACTCGCTCTAATAAATTAGTCTTTAGTCATAGGAACTGGCTCTGCATGCATGATCACTGACAACCAATAAGGTTAAGATGCTGTTAACCATTTGTATAGCACCAGCTCCATCAGCCAGCATGCTATTGGCTGTCACAAAATGAAGCAAGCATGGATGTGCTGGAAAATCATCAGAGAGACGCCAAATGTGACATAGCAAGTAAACTGACATGGTCTAATGACGAGATCAGCGACTGCAGCCAGAAAAATCTGACATACCACACAATTAGAAGTTGCGTACTGTGGCATCAGCTTTAGAGACCTATGATTTCTTATCATAATCTCACATTCTTTTAGTGGGTCAAAAGGAACATTAGGAAACAAATATTAGAAGAGTTTCTATCCATATTTAAGGACAATTGGTACTCTGCTTGTAGTCTTGGGAAGCCTATAATCAGGAACATCAGCCTTATATAATGATGTCCAAATCAAAGAGATTAATATTTTTGGAGCAGAAAGTAGTAAATGTTTATGGTTGTAGGAAAGAGGAGTAGGCAGGTTACATTTCACTCAGTTTCCTTTTCTAAATCTAATCAGTATCACAGGAAAATTAACAAGACAGACAGTTAACCATTAAACATTTAGGTACCAACTCCCTATAATCCTGAACTATATAAGATAGTCAGAAAGAACATGAACGGATGGATGGATTCTTTATTCTTTGTTGACTCTTGGTTAGAATATTTGGGGACTGAATTCACTTGAGTAATAATGATTAATGCCTCCCATATCAATGCTATATGCTATTATCAAGTGGTCTTTAATTATGCAGTATGAGAGCTCTTTCAACAAACAGACATCATTATTGTGAATTTGAAAAGTAATAAATTAGTCAGAAATTCCTTTCATGGTGAATACTATCATTGGGTGAATAACAAAATTATTAAGAAAAAAGTAGATTGAATAGGTGCAATATGTATTATCTTTATATATAATAAATTACCGTGGCTGTCCGTTTGTCTGTCCAGGATTTTAAATCACCTGTAGCTCACAAACCTAAAATTTGGTACAAATATACTATGTGACATCAATTAACTGCTTTCGGTGTAATGATTGACCTCCAAGGTTATTCCTCTTTTTATTTTATTTTATTGTAGAATCAATTCTTGGCAGCGGCCAGCAGGGCAGCCGTGAGGAGCATGTGTACTGGTGCTGTTCTCATTCCTACCACCTTCGCCGTCACTTCCCCTACCTCTTCATATTTTAAATCATTCATGAGGCAGATTGAAGACTTAAGTGCCAGCTTAAGTAAAAAAATTATGAAATTGTACTAAGTAATTGCAACACAAACACTGACTTAATCAGTTTTAACAAGAAAAGATGCTGACGAAAGAAGAGAAGAAGCGGGCCGCTAGGGTGGAGAAAAGAAGAGCTGCTCAGGAAGCAGCAAGCGCATCAACCTCTGAGCAAAAGAATGTTAAACGTACATAGAAAGAGTACGAAAACTATGAATGCTCAAGTCAAGTGTATTCACTGCACGTTATTGTGCAGCAAGCCATTACTGGTACCACATGTTACCAGTCTATTAAGACATATAAGCGAAACATTAGGACAAACTAGACATAGTGATTGGTGTGTAAGAGGTCTCAACAGCAATATACTTGAAAAGCTAAAGGACTAGATTCATCTATCATTTTATCTAGACAACATTAATTTATTACTTTATCTGGAGCTTTTCCATTTGGGCATGGTGAAGAGAGCATATTATACAACAAAACTTTTCTTCAGATTCTTCTCACTCTGTCATAATTTTACCTTATTTTGAAATATCCTTAGGCAAAAATGTACAGCTGTTTTGTGTGTTTTCAGATTTGCTGTGAAAGTGACAACAGCAGAAAGCTGACATCATATCATGAGAGACACACACCAGAAACTGAAAGTGATACTCTATTTCATTGTCACTTTGTCTGTTGCAAATAACATGGTGGAGATATTGTTCTTTGTGCAAAGTACAGTGAAATTCTTTTGAGGCTCTTTCAGTGATTTAGCTTCATCCGCCTTCCTTAATGCCAGACAATAATAACTCACTTACTTTAGAATTATTCATACATTTTTGGATAAAACAGCTAAAGCACAAAAAGAACTATACTTAGAAATACCACTTTATGTCTGCTTTTTTGGCACCCCACCTCCTTCAGCGCTAGTAACACAGTTGCTTCACTTTGAATGGTCTTCCTTCAGTGGTACATTGTTGTCTCCAACACTATGACTCCTTCACCAGTTTCCATCCTTTAAATGTCTAAAGAGATAAAACATAACACAAACATAACATCCAACCTTTTATTTCCAGAACCTGATTTTTAGTTCAGGGTTGCATTGCACTAATGCCTATGCCAGCAATATTTAACATGAGGTAGCCTGATGGGGAAGTTAGTCCATCTCATATTCACACAAAAAAAAATCACAGTTCTTCATATTGCATCAGTTATCTGTCTCTAATAAACCTAGAGGTAGCATCTTTTGGATGTCTTATTAAACAAAAATATCCCCTGAAAGCCCATACATATAAGATGGTGACTGTGTATGGAAATGAATTCAGGTCCTGGGAACAGTGAGGCCACAGCTAAGCCCCTCTACTGCCTACACAGAAAACATTATATGCACACATACCATGTGATTTTAAAATATTCAAAAAAAAAAACATTTAACAATAAAGTAAATTTCCAGAAATACCACACAAAACAGATTAGAACACTTATATGCTTAATAATCTTTAAATAACAGTGAATGGATGATCTAAACAAACTGAAGGCCCACATTTTACTATAGCAGGCTAATATACAGCTCTATAACTATACTCATCTTATTCCAACTATCTTGTCATGTATTCTGCTTCTGTTTACAATTCATCTCTTATCATTATTAATCCAACTTGAAAGTTTATGTATTTATTAAATCCCGTTTCACATGTTTTATTGTTTCCTGTGTGATATTCTGTACTCCTGTATGAAGGGTACTGTATAAAATAAATATTTAATTATTTTTTGATCTGTTACACTTACTGTTCCATCTCTTGTGCTTTCTTTTTCACCCATTTATACAGCAAACACCTGTGCCATGTTTACTGGACACATTCATCCATTTTTCAATTTTCTTTCTATGCCTACCTATTCCTGAACAGGGCTACAACCAGCCACAGCCTATCTGAGAAACAAATAACATTCAGCAGGAAGAAGCACTAGATGCCATAAGACACTTTTCATTTTCATTATGAACAGTAATTTAAGCTTCTAAACTATAAGCCAAAAGCCACTTTAAAACTTCCAGAATCTTCTGCTGTTCCAGCTTACACCGTTTCAGAATGCAGTTGACAAGCATAGATATGACAATTATTTAAACAATATTTTTTCTGTGCAGATTAATGAGTATCAGACAATCCATCCATCCATTTTCTAACCCGCTGAATCCGAACACAGGGTCATGGGGGTCTGCTGGAGCCAATCCAGCCAACACAGGGCACAAGGCAGGAAACAATCCCGGGCAGGGTGCCAACCCACCGCAGGACACACACAAACACACCCACACACCAAGCACACACTAGGGCCAATTTAGAATCACCAATCCACCTAACCTGCATGTCTTTGGCTGTGGGAGGAAACCGGAGCGCCCGGAGGAAACCCACGCAGACATGGGGAGAACATGCAAACTCCCCACAGGGAGGACCCGGGATGCAAACCCGGGTCTCCTAACTGCGAGGCAGCAGCGCTACGACTGCGCCACTGTGCCACCCTATCGGACAATCATATAGTGCTATTTCCCCACCCATGTAAAAGTAAGTAGTCATTGAATACCTTTAATTCTTTTTACGTTTTTTTTTGCACTCAAATCAAACATAAATGTTTTACATTTTTTTCTCCTCTTATTGCATGCACAAAATAATTTTTGTTGAAAACAATTAACCATCAGTGTTAAGTTAGTAACAGAACTGAATCTCAGACTCAGTCCTGGTCTGTCACCATGACTGCAGGTTTTTGTTTACATTTTTTTCTTTTTTTACATTTCAACTATAGCATAACGTAAAAACCCCAAATCAATTCAGAGTTACAGGGGAGGCAGAGTCTATCCTGGCAGCATCAGGTTCAAGTTAGGAAACAATTTTAAATGGGGCACCATTCAAGTGCACAGGGATGATTTAGAACAGCTAATGAGCATTGCACATACAAATCCTTGGAATGTGGGAGAAAAAAGACTGAGAACTGGGAGAAAGGAAACCTACAAACGGGGAGAATATGCAAAATCTACACAGACGACAGCTAGACAGAGGGCTTGAACTCAGGACACTGGATCTGTGAGGTAATTGTGCTAAGTACTGCACCACTTTACCTTATTGATGAGATGTATATAAGTCAATGCTGAAGGATAGATCACTGTCCAAAATTGTGAAACTTCTACAAAATCTCACTGGACTTTTGTTTGTTGTGTGTTCATTTCTGGCTATTAAATTTGCTTCTGATTCTTTCCCTACAATTTAGTGTTGGCTTTGGTTTCCTAAATTAAAATTTTTTCCAAGATCTAAACTTTTGCTTTGATTTCTTTAGTTTTATCTCCAAGCTCCTATGTTTTTGCAGAACTGAGCTATGACAGGAGATTAAAGAAGCTGTACCTTTTCAGTTTAAGAAAACACAGATTAAGAGGTGACATGATCAAAGTGTTTAAAATTATGGAGGGTATTAGTAAAGTGGATCCCAGTTGTTACTTTAAAATAAATTCTTCATCAAGAACACAGGGACACAGTTGAAAATATGTTAAAGGCAGATTTCACACAAATGTTAGAAATATATAATCATCGTATGTTGTACTTAAGGGTTTTGAACTATAATAACTCTATTTTAATTTACTAAAAGTCAAACAAGCAAAAACTAATTGTGATATATCGTACCAGACGATCACTTCTTGTGGCTCCTGAATATTATATTCACTATAGGAGCTTTACAGAGAAACCAAAATCTTTGATTTGATGTACAGTGATGTAAACTGTTGCATTAAGATGGAAAGAAACTGCATTTGGTATTTTATATAACTAGATAATAATTCTTTTGTTTGCTCGTTTGTCTTGTTCAGATGTGATTATTAGAAAAATAAAGTATATGCACAGCAAGAGGAGGTGTAGTGTCTTTTCAATAATCTAACATTATGAGCAATCATAGACAAACATTTTTGCCAAAGTTGTGAATATTCCTGTGAAATTAAAAAACATGGAAATAAAAGTGGGTATAATTTGAGTCCAGAAATAAAATTAAACAAATTCTGTCCTTTAAAGTGTCACATTTCCTCTTTTGAGCCTCTGTCGACAAAAAGGTCTGTGCATATCACTGTCAGAAAGACAGCAAATAACAAATTGATCCCAGGCAAATCTGGGAACAGCCTAGAGTACATTGTCACATAATTTCATAATTTGGAGGAATATAGCATTCATGAGAAAATATACCAATACAATGTCAATACTGAATCCGTTATGCAAAATGGAGTGTTTTTAATATTAAACTTGAGTCCTTTCACTCTTTTAACACCACAAGAAAATTTACTACTGTACATCACTGTGCACAATACAACCTCAAACAGTAAAAATTAGATAAGTACCAGAAGCTAGACCATTATGCAAAGCATTAAGGCTCATTGATTTTGTTGGCTTGATCCTGTGCAAAGAACAAAACATTACCTTATAATTAAATCTTTTAAGTGATAGTTACTTCCAAATCCAAAATCTCTGGAACACAAGCCAGCCAAGATGAATCTGTTTTACAATGAGGCACAGCAAGTGGAAGTCACTCATTTTTGCTGGATGACTAGGGAAAGAAAAGGGTAAGTCGATAGAATTATATTATGGGGTCTTTGTGACTCCTGAAGTGCCCCTAAAGTACCCACGAATGCGTTAATGACACTGAGTCCTAAGTAGAACATGTTTTTCAATCATATTTAGAATTGTGTGTGTCTGACAGAAGCAAAACTGGTGATCTTCACAAACCAATGTATGTCTATGTTGGCAATAATAGTTGCAGAAAGACTTACCTATTAGGTTTCATATGGATTCTTGAGAGGACCATCACTGTAGTAGTAGTATTGTCATATGTTTATAGTACAGTGAAATTCAGACTTGCATGTCTGGCTAACATGCAACATGAAGCCCCTATCTGATGTAATAATTTACAAGACTGTACTAAAAACATAACTTCAATTTAAAAATCAGAAAGCACAATACAACTTATGAGATGTACTCCTTTCTGTGAGAAAAATTGGAAATAGTGCAACTGACTATCACAGCTCTTATATTGACAAGTTTTGCAAAAGAGAAACACTTTTTGCTACAGAGACTGTGGCCCCTTCTAAAGCTTACCAGTTAATATCCTACAAGTGACACTGAAGCACTATGACTTGAAATTAGACTTGATTCACAGTGTTTGCCATTAATGACCCAAGAGGGAAATTTAGTTTGTCAGTAGGTTTTACAGAGACAGCACAATGTAACATTAAAATACATCAACAAAGAACACAGCCATATAACATAAATCAGGAAGTGCAACAGATTAGCAAGGAGGAAGTAAGGACAGCTATGAAGAGGATGAAAAATGGAAAGGCCTTTGGTCCAGATGACATACCTATGGAAGCATGGAGGTATTTAGGAGAGATGGCAGTGGAGTTTTTAACCAGATTGTTTAATGGAATCTTGGAAAGTGAGGGGATGCCTGAGGAATGGAGAAGAAGCGTACTGGTGCCGATATTTAAGAATAAGGGGGATGTGCAGGACTGCAGTAACTATAGGGGATAAAATTGATGAGCCACAGCATGAAGTTATAGGAAAGAGTAGTAGAAGCTAGGTTAAGAAGTGAGGTGATGATTAGTGAGCAGCAGTATGGTTTCATGCCAAGAAAGAGCACCACAGATGCAATGTTTGCTCTGAGGATGTTAATGGAGAAGTTTAGAGAAGGCCAGAAGGAGTTGCATTGTGTCTTTGTGGACCTGGAGAAAGCATATGACAGGGTGCCTCGAGAGGAGCTGTGGTATTGTATGAGGAAGTCAGAAGTGGCAGAGAAGTACGTAAGAGTTGTACAGGATATGTACGAGGGAAGTGTGACAGTGGTGAGGTCTGCGGTAGGAGCGACGGATGCTTTCAAGTTGGAGGTGGGATTACATTAGGGATCAACTCTGAGCCCTTTCTTATCTGCAATGGTGATGGATGGGTTGACAGACAAGATTAGAGAGGAGTCCCGTTGACTATGATGTTTGCTGATGACATTGTGATCTGTAGCAATAGTAGGGAGCAGGTTGAGGAGACCCTGGAGAGGTGGAGATATGCTCTAGAGAGGAAAGGAATGAAGGTCAGTAGGAACAAGACAGAATACATGTGTGTAAATGAGAGGGAGGTCAGTTGAAAGAAGAAGAAGAACTAAATGCAGCAGTAAATATAATATTTATGGATCATAAGATCATACATAATACATTTAAAAATTAAACCAACATTAAGACTTGACTAATTATTGATCAAAATAATAGCTGTTCATCCCATGATTTAAGCCTGTGAATGTTTATAAAACCAGAAATTATTTAGAAGATTAACAGCATTAGAACATTGAGCCTGTGACCTGATAGCAACAACTTGAATTAAGAATGTAGAAGGTGAGTTCTCTCTGACAGAATACACTCTGCTTTCCATATTAGATTTTTAAGCAGGTCTGTCAGATTTAACAGTTGAGAACTTGTTATTTTACAGCTCCATTTTACAATTTGATTTAGTCTGTTTTTGTCATTGAAATTAAGATTTCCAAACTAGGCCCATAGAACATGTATAAAGACAAACTGAAAACAAGATTAATAAAAGATTAAAATAATTGTAGGACTCACACTAAAAATACTCAACTTCCTTAAAGAGTAGATCCTCTGCTGTCTCTTTCTGCAGATGGCTTCTGTAGTTTCATTAAAAGTTACTTTTGATTGTCCGCAAAATATTTATAACTGTCACCAATCTCTACTTGCCTGACCTTTGATGATTGTTTCAAGTGGGTAAACAGTGTTTCTTCTAAAGTTGATTATTAGTTCCTTAGTTTTTGTAACATTTAGGTGAAGAAAGGGCTCATCACAAAACTCATTGTGACGAGTTCAACTCCCACTTTACCATGACTGGTTTCATTCTCATTAAGAAGGCTTAGAATCACTGAGTCATCAGCAAATGTTAAGAGGGCTTAGAGGAATACCAGACACTACAGAGAGAGATCAAAAAAGCATTCAAAAGATCAACTGAAAAAAAATTATAGTGAAGCCAAAACAAATAGCAGGCCATTTTTTGAGTACTACTCCAGTAAAAAGTCGATAAAAGACAATTTAAGAAACCTCAGGAACACCAAAGGAGAAAATGTTGAAAATCAGAAGGAAACGGCAAATAAACTGAACAAATATTTCACCAAAGTATTAGTAAAGGAAGAAACAAATGGAATGTCCCATGCAGAAGTGAAAGCAAATTCTGAGGTTAGATCTTAAAATAGATGAGTCAAATGTGCATCAGGCCCTTGATACACTGAAGACTAATAAAACTCTTGGACCTGATGGAATTTTGCCAATTGCACTGAAAGAAATGAAAAAGGTCATCTATAGACCCTTATTAGAACTATTTGAGTAGTACATCTTGCCTGAAGAAGGGGCCTGAGTTGCCTCGAAAGCTTGCATATTGTAATCTTTTTAGTTAGCCAATAAAAGGTGTCATTTTGCTTGGCTTTTCTCTACATTCATAATGGCTAACATGGTACAACACCCTAGTACAGTAGTCTCTTTAGAAAGAAATCCCAGAGGACTGTGTCTTCAACAAGGTAGACAAAACAGACCTAAGTAATTAAAGATCAGTAAGTCTTACTTTTATACCATATAAAATTATGGAAACAATAATAATAAACTATAAATCTTCCTATATGAAAATAAATATGCTAAATAACAGTCAGCATTGGTTTATGAGAGGCTGATCCAAGCAGACAAATCTTTTAGAACTGGAATTGTTGACAAAAACAAAGCATATGACTATATTTACTTAGACTTTAAAGACGCATTTGATACAATCCTACATCAAAGGTTAATTCTGAAACTAGAAGCTGTAGGCATCAGAGGTAACCTACAAAACTGAAGCTCAAGTTGGTTAACTGGAAGCATACAAAGGGTACAGGTAAGAGGAGAATGCTCTACGTTGAGTGAGGTCATCAATGTAGTCTCTCAGGGGTCTGTCCTGGGACTTACTTTTTCTGATTTATATTAATGATATTGACTCTGGTATAGTTAGTAAACTTGCAAATTTCTCAGATGACACTAAAACTGGAGGAATGCCAAACACCGAGGAGGAAACAAAACAACTCAAAAATACCAGGACATGTTTCAGAATTGGGTGAACACTTGGAAAATACAGTTTAATGTACAAAAGTGCAAAGTGCTAGACATGACCAAAAGGAATATCAGTTATAAATGTAAGATGGGAGATACTGTTCTACTGGAAGCAACATCTGGAAAGGATTTAGGGGTTTATACTAACACAACGTTTTCATTGTGTAAGTAATATGCTGAAAAAATTAAAAAGGCAAATAAAATCTTTTATCATAAGAACTGCTGAATATAAATCAGATTATATAATGCATTAATGTGACCATCTCTGGAGTATTATTTGCAGCTCTGATCACCACACCACAAGAACAGAGCAGCCAGGTGCATCCCACAAATTAAGGACATGTCATACTATGACAGACTCAGAGAATTAAACCTGTTTAGCCTTGAGCAGAGCAGACTGCTAGGAGACCTAGCCCAGGTCTTCAAAATCCTCAAAGGCATTGATAAAGTAGTTCCAGCAGAATTCTTTCAGCTTAAGGGGAATCATGTAATTGTGGACACCTGTAAATATTAAAGGGAAGTACATTTAAGATTGAATCCAGGAAGTGCTTCTTCACTCAAAAAGTGGCAGGAGTTGGGAAAAAACAACCAAGACATGCAGTTGAATCAGAAACCTTGACAATATTTAAGAAGTACTGTAAATGGATGAGATATTAGGACTGTTTAGCTATTAGCTAAACAAACGGGCTTGATCGACTGAATGCCCTCCTCTCATGTTATGAAAATGTTTTCAAATTTACTGTGATAACCATTAGTGTAGACAATGTAGAAAATAAATGAAATTACACATTTCTTAGTACACTTATTATGTACTACTCCTTCATTAAGTAAATAATTACATTTACATTTGATATGAACACCCCGAACTGGGGCGGCTTATGGTAATTCGGACTTTTTTATTTGCTTGGAATGGACGGTGGCAACTGGGACCCTAAACAAAAAGCAGAACATGCATTTCGTTATACGCCTTCTGCCTTTCCACAATATACTTGGATCGTAGCCGTTTTAAAACCGAGAGAGAACACTCACAGTCCAGCACTCATTCTTTAGTCGGGTGTCTGCGCCCTTTCTCCAAAGATGGCAGCCCTAGGGCGGTAACGCGCCGCGCCAGAAGCCCCGCCCACACACCCTCAGTGACCCTCGCACCCTGCAAGGCCACCGGAACAAACAAACAAGCAAATAAATAACTTCCCTGCGGCGTTTGATTTACAGTCTTGGTGTCTTTGCCTAATATCTGAACGTGGGTCGTTAAAAGGTGACATATTTCAAAAGCATCATACTTTGGGTAATTGTCTTTTTCTAGTTCAGTCTATAAAAATATCTAGCGGTTAAAAAAATACCAAAGTCATCCCGAAATTAGATGCAGGCAGATCAAAGAGAACATGATGTGTTGAAAAACAGAGTAACAGTTGTCAAGGAATCTTTAATGACACAAGTATCTCGTTAGAACAACTGTAAAGGAATACGTGCGTTACGTGCGCAGGGAAAGCGCCGAGGATTGTCTTGGCAGTGTTGGTGCCAGATGTTACTCACAGCTGGTGCACTTTAAATAGGCGTTTGGTCGGCATGGCCGTGCCACATTTGGGAAGAAAAGAAATGCACAGAAGATATTTTAAAAGTTCCGACTATTTTTTAACTTGAATTCCGATTGTATCTTCGGCATCTTTGACCAGTTTATCCACCACAAAGAATTCCAAATGAATTCGCACTTTAAGAAGTCAATTTACCTTTTTTTACAGTGTCTTTTGTAATGTAAATCATAACTTAGAAATTGTAAGGCAGGAAAAATGCAGGTAATGCCAACAGAACAAAAGTCAGTGACAGTTTTTGTTATTTCAGAGAGGAAGATTGTTCCAGCCAGACCTTAAAAATAACGAACAAAGAAGCTGACATTTCCTGTGTCTAGTAAACTGCAGAAGTACCAAATATATAGTGATACACGGGCTCTTACAAAGGTTCCTGTCTCCAGGCCTTCCTTAAGTGCAGTCAGTTTTCTAAAGTGAGTAAGGCAGTATAGTTTACCAGCTGATGCAACTCAAGTTAAAACAAATTGTCTTAAACAGTCTATAAGCATTTTGTTGTGCTGTTAATAACCCAAAGTTTTAAAATAACAAGAGAAACAGTTCAAAGGAGCTCTGCTCAGTTTGGTTTCCTCTCATTCTCCCCTGCTGTGTTTTTTCCAGAGAATTTCCATGGAAAGGACATGTTATCCGGCCATCCATTTTCTGTGCCCACTCACTACATTTGAGAGTCATGGAGGGCCAGAACTTATCCTGACAGCAGTGAAGGACAAGGTATAAGAACCCACTGTAGACAGGACATCAATCACGAGATATACACCAGGTAAATTTAAAGGTTATAATAATTATATTTATGTAGCGTTTTTCTAACCTACTCAAAGTGCTTTACACAGACAGTACAGGGGCCACTTCAACCACCACAAATGTGGAACATTCACCTGGATGATGCGGTGACAGCCATTCCCTATTATGTATTAGATGATGAATGGATGAGAGAGATAGAAAGCCAGTTGGGGACAGGATGATTAGTGGGACAGAAAGACCAGGCCATGGTGTACAATTTAGCCAGGACATGGGAAAACACACTGCTCTTTTTGAAAGATGCACAGGGATCTTTTATGAACACAGAGAATCAGTGCTTAAGTTTTATGCCTCATCCCAAGACAGCTCCATTTTTTACAGCACAGTGTCCCCATCACTGCACTGAATCATTGGGACCTACATACATACCACAGGGTAAGTGCCCCATGATGGCCTCATCAACATCTTTTCCTTGCAGCAACCCAGGTTTTTTATAGAAGGTTTTCCCATTTAAGTACGAGCTAGAACATGCTTAGCTTCAGGTAGATTACCTGGTCTGAAGTGCAAGTTGCCATTAAATGTAACATACACATCTTTCGGATGTAGATTGTAAGTACCCAGAGAAAACCCAGCCTGAGTAGGGTATGCACAGTGACTGGACCACAAACACTGAAAAATAGCTAACCACTGCATCACCTCAGTTACTAGATTTGCTTATAATAATTATTTTAAAAGTGATTCCTGGAAGGAGTTGAAGATTTGTCTAGTATTGAGATTGTGAGGGACACCGCAAGTAATGTTAACATCTCTGGAATTTGTATTTTCTTAATGTAAAAATCTGAGTTTCCTCTTTAGTCCCTTATTTCCTCATAAGACCTAAAGACACACATCCATTGGTGTATAAGGCACTGCCTTCCTTTTAAGCCAGGTCAGTCTATAGCAGACTGTAAATTTGGGCTGAATTAAGTGGTTTTGAAAGCAAGGATGAATTATTTCTTCTTGTACCTTTTCTATCATAAAACAGCAGCCACCATTGTATACTTTCTCAAATGACGTAATAAGATGGTCTAATTTGCATTAATCATTTATGCATGTTAATTTAGGTTTTGTATTGTATTTTACATCAAAATGTTCTGAAATAGTTCATGGACAAACTGATAGAACATTTTAACATATCACTATTGTTTTTTTTTTTTTTTTGTTTTTTTTTGAAAATGACATTATTTATTTGTGGGATTCCTTTGCTAGGTGGCGCAGTGGGTAGCGCTGCTGCCTCGCAGTTAGGAGACCTGGGTTCGCTTCCTGGGTCCTCCCTGCATGGAGTTTGCATGTTCTCCCTGTGTCTGTGTGGGTCCAAAGACATGCAGGTTAGGTGCATTGGCGATCCTAAATGATCCCTAGTGTGTGCTTGGTGTGTGGGTGTGTGTGCCCTGCGGTGGGCTGGCGCCCTGCCCGGGGTTTGTTTCCTGCCTTGTACCCTGTGTTGGCTGGGATTGGCTCCAGCAGACCCCCGTGACCCTGTAGTTAAGCTATAGCGGGTTGGATAATGGATGGATGGATTCTTTTGCTATTAAACAAAAAGGTGCTTGGTCTACTATTGACTCATACAGCAAGTATCTTATGTAGACTGAGATCGAGTAAGATTACTAAAATGAGAAAGCTGCACAGCCTTTGCATAAAAATAGGTCTAATAGATGTATCGACATTTTTACACACCTAATAATTACAATACTGTACATACATACAGTATATACTGTATACTCAGCAGCCACTTTATTAAGTAAATCTATTTAGTACCAGACAGGAATGTTCTTTGGAATCTGGAATAGCCAGAATTGTTTGAGGCATGGATTTACAAGGTACTGGAAGCATTCTTTGGGGATTTTGTTTCGTGCTGACTCAGTAGCAACTTTCACTTTATGCAGATATTTCTGACACACAGTTATGCTGTGAAATGTCTGTTCCACCCCTTTCCTACTGTGCTCTATTAAAGGTGCTCCACAACCAGGAGAAGTTGATGTGTGCTTATAAATGCGGTGCATTTTCCTGCTGGAAGTATCCATTCGAGAAAGGGTAAAGTAGCCATGAGGGTACTGATATGGTCACAACATTTCTTACATATGCTTTGATATTCAATTGAGGCTTCTTTGGTATAAGAATATGTGTGCCAACATAACAGTCCCCACACCATTACACTATGAAAACAGATCAATGGATTCATTCTGCAGATGCCATATTTTGACCTATACAAATTGAGATTTATCAGAGCAGGCAACTTTTTTTTTTCCAGAATTTGGTCATTCAGTTTCACTTTGATTATTATGTTTACCGAAGCCTCATACCTGGAGTGGTCTTCGGCCCATCTGATTTAAATTTCGATGTGTTGTGTATTCAAAGGTGCTGTTCTGCAGAACATTATTGTAAAGGACTGCTAATGTGAGTATGCACACTCTTTCAGCTGGTCATTCTCTCATTAACATGACAATTTTACATAGCTGTTGGTCTTTTTGATTATTTCATCATTTGTTGTGTGTGAATATTTAAAGAAGGCAGCTATTCTAAGACATCACGAACAGTGTGTCTGGCAAAAATAATCTACTGCCAAGTTAACTCAGATTACAAAGAACAGCTAAATCTCTGAACCATGTTCGAGTGCTATAAAGTATTGGATTATGGCTACATTACTAGCTATTGAGAAGAGAAGGCTTTGAGTGAACTAGTAGGTGTAATTTAAAAAGTTACCACTGAGTGTATACAGATTATTTCTCCTTTAGCTTCCTCAGTAACTCAGTATGCATTCTCATCAGTAAGTTTCCAAATTGTTGCACAGGTGTTTTAATGGCTTGTTTAGAACTGAGAAAAAGTGAGGAGGCAGGATGAGTGGTGGGAGTAATTGAAACAAATGAATACTAAATGCATTTTGATTATTTAAAAATAGGCTATTTCTGCATAAGTAGGACTTATTTTCAGTAATTCTACCTATTTACAAGATATTATAATTGCATTATCATTTGTACATTGGCTATGTTTTAAAACAACTGTATACATTTTAAAATTAACAAGGTTTCATATGGGATCCTTTCACATTTATAGATTTTTAATTTATAATGTTTTTTAATTAAACTCTGAAAGATGTTGTTCATGCTGTATGCCCCCTAAAGGAGGAAAGTGGCTAAATTATAGTTACGTTTTACCACTGTACTTTTAAAACGTTTTAATTTAATACAGCGTACCTAGAAAAAAAAATGAATATCTAAAACTGAAATACTATATCCTTACACTCCTTAGGACGGAGTGGTGGCTCTGAGGCTAGGGATATGCACTGGCAATCAGAAGGTTGCCAGTTCGAATCCCGTAAATGCCAAAAGGGACTCTGCTCTGTTGGGCACTTCAGCAAGGCCCTTAACCTGCAATTGCTGAGCGCTTTGAGTAGTGAGAAAAGCGCTATATAAATGCAAAGAATTATTATTATTACACATTAAATATAACAAATTAGATTTAACTGAATGTTTATTAGTTATCTTTGTATGCAGTTTGGTAAAGTGAATTGTCAAGAATTTTCCTGTCATCCCACAGGAAGTTATCTATTGTCCATATTCATCCTTTCTTTGTGAATCATTTATTATAGGCTTCCAGTACTTTGTCTAACTTGATTGTACATATGGTAGTGTTTATATAGTAATAATAATAGTAATAAACTATTAAATAGTAAGTAATAGTTAAGAAATGTGTGCTATATACAGTATTAAGTCAATTTTTACTTAAATTATTTCTTTCAATATGAAAACCATCAAATAGTGCTTTTTATAGCTCACCAGAAAAGATTTTTTATACAGTACATGCAAAAAACACATACCACACAGAATAGAAATGAGTACAGCATACTGTATTTTTGATTTAACAGACTTAATAGTGAAGACAGGGTGCCCAATAGTGATGCATATCTGTGAAATCACATTTATATTAAATAACATTATATATTTTAAAGCAAAATACCACCTGTATTTATATAAACAGATGTTGCTACATATTACATAACATGCATTAGATAATAATCCAATAAATAACACATTATTTATCCTCATGCAACAAAAAAAGAAAACTGAACATTAACTTACAAAGACCTTTTTGAAATTTGTCAGTTGATTTTATGATTTTTTAAACATATTTGCTGTAGACTTCAGCTCTTCCTTTTGTACATTAATTCTGCAGAATGTTGTTACACGTAAAATTTCAACATAAAACCTGTTAAAGATTTTTACCCCATTTTCACAGCTTGTTTGGAGCATCCGTACTACTTAAATCTAATTTATTTTGCTTTGTGAATATTCAAATAAAGTACTAGAGCAACATTCCTTTGGAGTTTTTCTTTACTGTGAGAGCCTGAAGTGGATTGTATGCTGAAATGATTGCTGAAGGATTCTTTAATACATGTATAGCAGTAGAGTGTTGTACCGTGTTAGCCATAGACTGATACAGGAGAAAGTAGGGTGAAATAACACATTTTACCTGCTAATTAAATAGATTACAAATGCAAGCTTTCGAGGCAGCTCTTGTCTGATGAAGGGACCTTAGCTGCCTTGAAAGCTTGCATTTGTAATCTATTTAGTTAGCCAATAAAAAGTGTAATTTCACCCTACCTTCTCCTGTATTAATACATGTATAAAATTCTGTTTATTTTTTCAATTGTAATTATTTTCTTGCTGTTGCAGAATAATCTTTTGACTGTAGTTCTCAGCTCTGAACCTGGTGTCCATTGAGTCAGTTTTTTTATGATGTGGTGTGCAGGGCTGGTAACATCACTTCAAGAGAGGCCCATTGAAACAACAAGCTAATTAAAAGCACAGGCTCAGTTATAGGACACACTCTGGACCCCCAGTAGGTCGTAGCAAAGGATAGAATTAAAACAAAACTGGAATGCAGTTATGAACACCAGAGTACTTTCAGGCAATGAATTATTCAAAAGTGTGACAAGAAATGCTGCCGAGACTCCTTTATACCAACAGCAAAATGCCTGTACAATGTCTCACTGTGACAGCCAAGTTGGAAGTTTGCTTTCTTTTACTTTATAGTCAGCCATTCTGGTGTGTTTTCAGACCATACTGTGTAAATATATGGTCTAAAAACACATCCTGAATATGTGACACAGCTAGTCACAGAATGCATAGAAAAAAAAACAATAACACACAAATCTCAAAAATGTGCATATCCATTTATTGGACCAGGCTCTGCAAAACAGACTGAAAGGCATACACAGTATTGCTGAAATTAACCAAATTTTTAAAATTATGCAATGAACACAAATGTAGACAAATAAGGAAAAATTCCTGAACTGTACAGTTACTTAAAAAGTAAACAAAAATACAATTTGAAACAACTATACAAAAATATTTCTGCCAAATTAAGTAAAACAAAATCAAAATTTTCTTAAAAAGTACAGAAAGTAACATTTAAAAGTAGGCCCGTTGACAGAACCATGCCAAAGCAAAAGCATAAATGGGTATTAAATGTATAAACCAAGGAGACAACTCAATGGACCCAAGACATCTTAAAAAGAAATAAAGAAAAATCAAATTCTTTGTGTAGCTTACAAATTACAAGCTGTTTAATCAATACCGACACAAGTTTAGCAAGCAAAACTGACACACTTTTCAATTACATACATTTATAAATTCCCTTTAAAAAAACCTAAATAAATAAATAAATATCCAAACCTGTGTATTCTTCACTCAAACATTTGAGACCAGGCTTAAAGTTAATAAATTACAGCACAGTCACCAGACACACAGTTCAGTATTTATAGCTAAAACCCTGTCACATAATTAATTCTGCTGGTGCTGCTTACTTTACATAGCAAATGTTCATCTTCCAAGCAGACACAATAGGCACTATGGTTAACCTGTTCTGCAGCATTACCACTTAAAGGCAGACACTTATACTCAACATAAATTAAATAAGTGATGGGATGTGAACCAACAACATGCAAACACACATCTATCTTGCATTACACCACTCTTGAGAAAACATTTACACACAGTCCAGTCACACACAAAGAATAAAATATTGCTTCTGTTTAACTCCAAACATATCTGGCACCTCACTTTTACTCCCAAAGGAGGGCATAAGTTGCACGTTTTGGAATATTAAGAGCTTCATCCAAAAATGTAAATTTCAGACACTCAAGCTGAGACTATCATAAGTCCACCATTTCAAGTTGTTTAAAACAAATACATTCATTAAAATAAATACATTAGAAAAAATGAATAACTTGTGTGGTGGGGTGTTATTTTTGACAAAAGTCTATAAAGTTTTTGGTAAGAATTTATGTATTTCAGTTTGGATATAATACTGTAAAGACATATAAAATGATGGCAGTTAATACACTGCTTAGGTCTTAAGTAGCTATGTAAGCTAAATTGCTTGCACATAACCACCAGTAAATCTGCTAGCACTGGATTTTGGTTTAAGACTAATAAAAACCACACCACACACCTAAAAGCTGTAGTTCTTTAGTTCAACGTCATTGACGCATGCAGCGGTGTGCAAGTTGTCGTGGCTGATAGACTGCCAATACTAGCAACACCAGGATTACCAATTTTAATGAAATGAAATATATAGACATATGTTTAGTATTAATCCTGCATGGCAATGACTAAAGTGTACACTATAATAAAATGGTGCAAATTAGTCAACTACAATTACACACTTCGTTCAACATTTTGCCAACATTTTTGGAGTGATGCTTTGTAAGGTGCTTTTAATTAAAACAGAAAAAAAAAAAGAAAAAAAAATGAAATCTAGTGCAAGTGACTGGGACAAAATTGATTTAAGCGCCATTCACCAGAACCATTGCCTGGTGATTTTATACTTCTTTTACCAAAATATCTAGAATTTGTCTTACTTAAAGCATTTTAAACAAACAATCATTCATATGACACGTTTCATTACTGAGCATAGGCATTTTAATTTGACTTTACATGTTTAGAATGGTTATGCAATAAATAGTATAAATGCTGTAAAATGTCCAGAGTATAGGCAATGACTATCATTGCATTTCTGCAGTGATGCTTAGAAAATAGAAATTTACCATTATGATACCATATTTACATTATCTACAATGTTCAGAGATCTCAACAATGAGATTTGCTTTTAATACAAAAAATAAATATGTAAACTGTGTACTATAAGCACTTATATATCTTTACAGTGGCAATACATTCATTTGACTCAGCTAAGAAAATAAGTAATTGTGTTTTGCAAATACAGTTTTAGTTATTTCAGTTTAGTCCACACACAATAAAAGTAATAGCAACACATTAGATATAACTATGCTGTGATATAAGTGATATAAGTGATGCTGGTTTCCACTTAGGTCCAAGAAATTGGGGGAAGTACTGGAAATCATTCAACATCATGTGGCTCTTCAGGTACATCTGAATTTCTTCTTTTCAAGTCCTGGGGAAAACAAAAAGTCTGGTTAAAAAATTCTCCTCAAAAAGAATGAGGAAAACATAGCAAAAGATTTGTCTGAGCAGAAGACAGATGCACACGGTACATAGTTTGTTGGGTACAGTGGAACCTCGGTTCACGAACGTCTCAGTAAACGTACAAATCGGTTTACGACCAAAAAGTTTGCCAAACTTTTGCCTCGGTTCACGACCACACACTCAGTAAACGAACAAGCCAGTTTCCCTTCGGTTGGTACATGTTCAGTCTCTCCCTGTGCATTTCTTGTGCAGCGAGCAAGAGAGAGAGAGCGCGACACACACACACACACACAGGCACGAGAGAGAGAGAGAGACGCACTCACAGGCAGCGTGAGATGGATGCATAAGGTAAGAAGGCAGTTAAAGAATGCACTGGGCTTGGTTTTGTTTTCACTTCTGTTTACAGTGATTGGTTCGTAGCATGCATTGTTGCAATGTTACTTTTCTTGGTGTTTTATTAAATTACAGATTTTTTTCAAATGTTCATTTTTTTCCCTGTGCTTAAAACTTTCTCTGTTGTTCAAGGTTTTCTCAGTGTTATTCAATGTTTTTACATTTAGTTTACTATTACGCTGTGCATTCTATGGTTTAATTAACTATACTTGTGCTTACAAACTTAAAAATATATATTTACATACAGTTCGTATGGTCTGGAACAGATTAATTGTATTTACATACAATCCTATGGGGGAAATTGCTTCGGTTCACGACCAGAGTTTTGGAACGAATTATGGTCATGAACCGAGGTTCCACTGTATAGGAAAGCTGGATCCTGCCCAATTTGGTCACCTCTATTATACTATTGTCTCAGCCTGCCAAGCAATGCATTTTGATTTCTCTGTAACCCCAAATGTTACAAAAATTACATATATGCTCTGGTTTCTATCATTTGTAAAGAAATTTACATTTTTTATCTGAACTTGGCACTTACTAGCAATTTTAACAAAGTAAATTGGGGGGAATTTCATACCATGTATATAGCATTATAAGGACATAGGAGGGCATTATCTGGGTGAAACTGACTTGCTCATTGACATGTGTAATTTTAAGATGGGAAAGAATTAGGAACATTGTTTTTGTGCACATGGATGTTTTATAAACTGTTTGTTTTCCTCAAAGTTCCAATGACCAAACAAAAAAAAAATATTCCAGTTTAGCATCTTTCCTTCTTAAAAATGTGATCTTCCCCTTTACAAAATTACGCCTTGCATAAGTGGAGCACACAAGAAAAACATTCATGTTAAAAACAAGAAAAAGCACATAAGAGAAAGGAAAAGCAGTACTTACAGGCAAGCTTTACCTAGCAATGGCTGTGAAAGAAAACAGATGGGTTTAAAACATCTGCTTAAGGAAACGAAGGCTATAAGCAAAAAGTTGAATGGTCATGCAAGAGATTAAACGCCAAATCACGGAATAAGGCAACAAAAACAAGTACAAAACAGAGGTAACAGTGCTCCACAGAAAGTATTTGTATGCAAAGCAAAATGGTTTGCCTTGCTGCATAAACATTTTTATATTTTCCTACAACTAGCGTCATATTATGGAAGACATTTTATGCAATGTCAAAGCCAATGGGTTAGCACTTGACAAGGTGTCAGTGATACAAATTTGCTAGCTGCAGTGAAAAGATGCTAGAAATGAGAAATAGGATCTGTATGTGTTTGTTACCAAACTTTACAGAAAGTCTGGCACTAAATTAAACTTACTTTGCTTTACCAGCAAAAAGAAATGTGAAAATGCCCACACAAATTAAAAGGTACTTCCCAGTTCACTATAAAAATCAGTAGCGACTTACAACTACAGAACAGAAATTGACATGCAGAAAAGATCCAAGGAGAATAAATATCCAGTGTATGTTATATACAAATGTTTTTACTTTATAGCAAAATTATTTTAAATATTCATTATTTCTTTATAATGAATTATATTTTTCTGTAACTACTGAAATATTGAAATAAAGTTAAGACCCTACAGAGAATTTTCACAAGTATTTCTAGATCATATCTTTTAAATGTCCTTTTAAATTATGCATGTCTTTAGTCATTTATTGCATGTTCAGTATTAAAAGTTTGGAATGCAAGCTTTACATAATTTCATGCTGAAATCATGCACCAAGAAAGAAGCCTTAAACAAATCCTTATGAATACAATCTGGAAAAAAGTGACCTTACTTGTCCTGCTGTGGAAATGTCTGAAGCTGCGAATCCAGATAAAGATGTTGAAGTTGATGCCATATGATCATCCAGGCTTTTTATTCTTGGCTTCTTTGTAGGTTCAGGACTTGCCAATGGAGTAACACTATTGCGTCTCATGAGAGTACTAGGTCCCCGCTTTACATCCTGCTAAAAAACAAGGAGAGACAGCAAGGCAGTCAACGTTACTGACAGCAGGAGGTCTAGCAGGAGTTCATTTTTTACCCATTTACCTTAACTTGGGTATTAAAAATAAATAAAATTGTACACATAATATCAAGTAGTGTGAGGTCCTTTTAAAATAAAGTGCCACAGGGCACTTTTATGGCAAATGCTGTTTGGCAGTTTCATAGGAAGACTCATTTTGTTTTATTTTTGGATAATCAAGCTTTATTTGTGCACAAATCCAAAACTTTCCTGATGTAATGATACTAAATATATTTGAATATTTAATGAAGAAAATGCTGATAACTCCTAATAGTCACACAAATTAAAAGCAATAAATATTACAATTTTTACAAAAAAAAAAAAAAGAAAATGATAGCATGGAATTGAGTACTTTTGGTAATACAGCAGAGCTGCTGCAAGAACATAAAAGGGATATACAAATAAATCTGGGAAGAAATGGAGGGTGGGGGTGGGGGTTAGGAGCCTTGTAGAAAAATTAGTGTGGAAACGGTTTAGCCCCTTACCTCTGGCCTTTCGCGATGTGTATTTACTGCTTCAACATTCAGGTAGATAGATTCAACTTTGCAACCTAAATTACAAACAAAGATAATATATGTTACATAATTAGTTTATACATTTTTTTTAAAATGCTCAACCCAAAATTACTATGTACATATATTTCATATCTTAAAAACAAAACTAATATTAATCTATTTTTTTTAATACCGGTAATACAATTATTAAAATGCTAAAGCACAACAAGCACATTCCTAAACACCAGTATTATAAAATTGTATAATTTATGATGTAGACATATTAAAATATAAGAGAAACTCACCATAAGCAACAGGAGTCAGTTTTAGTACTGTATGCAGTGGACACTTAAGATATGGCATTTCATCTGTAACAGAGATGGGGGTGAGATACAAAATAGTTTAAAAAAATAAATAAATAAATAAAAAATTGCTAAATACTAAATTAAGTGTGAATAAAATATTCAGGTTACTATCATGGTATCATTACCAGCACTTTTGTCCAAGAAGTAAGCCAAAAGACACCTCATGACAGCCTGATGACAGATAACAAGCACATTCTCTTGTCTCTCCAACTCCATGATGACTGGCTCCAATCGCTGAACTAAGTCCTGATAAGACTAAAAAATTTTATATTTATTAGACTATCCACTTGGCTTAGATATACATATTTTTTATGCTCTATAAACATGCACATACAAGCTTTTTACTGTGTGAGAACCCTCTTAATAAAGTTAGTTATCCTTGTATTCCTACTTTACTACAGAATTGTATCCATACATCTATTTATTATTAAACCTGCTTAGCAACAATTCAGGGTTGCAAGAGCCAGGACCTACCCTGATAGCATCATGTGCAAGGACTAAACCAACCCTGAATTAGGCACCAGTCAAGGCACTCCCTCATAGTGTGGGTATGTGCTAGGAAACCCAAGTAAATCTTTTCAGCTATGAGAACGGCATGCAAAATCCACAGACAATGCCTTGTCCAGAATCACTGCAAAACTATGAATAATTACAAGACCTTGCCTATGAGCAGTCTTCCACTTGAAAGAGAACCCATTTCCAGCATCAAATAACAAATACAATAACCCTTACACATACACACCCATCCTCAAAAACACCAAATAATCAGTATTACCTCCCCAGTTGGGTAGCGGTAGTAGTATTTGTCTTGATCTCTCAGTGCAAATTCCTCAGGATACCTTTCTTTGATTTGTTCATATGTCATTTCCTCACATATTCCCTGCAGACAAACAGTGACAATTCAGTTAACAATTTAGACTTGAGTTATTGAAATTACCCATAAATGTCTAATAACAGAAAAGGCTTAAATAAAACTGCAGATTACAAAATGGTTTTCATTAAAAAAAAAAAAAAATTCTCAATACTACAAAATAAAGTAAGTCCTTCTTTCGAGCATGCAAGTACAGAACTGTGAACATAATCATACTTACAGCATCAATCTCATTGAGTGCCTTCCACTGTTCATAAGGCATGCTTAGAGTTTCTGCAGTTTGAATTGTTCTTTTCAACTGACTTGTCCAAACCTTCAGATTCTTTAAGTTTTGTTCCTCCATAAACCTGGACAAAGCACCTGAAAACTGAAAATAAAGCACAAACTTTACTACAGGGTACCCATATTTGCCAGAATTCCTTTCCTACTCATTTTATGCAATATACACTTTTATAGAGTTTATATTGGCTTAACCCTATATAATGTGCACCAGTGCTATTCAGGTAACAGCTACAGTTAAGCCAGGGAATGATATGCCACTAGGGCAATAGACAGCTCCTGAATAAAAGACACAATGATTTCTAGAGGGGGTTTTGGAGGCAGTCCATTTCAGAGGCACTTACATCATGCTGGATTCAAAAACCCTGTCATCACATTGAATTATACTTAGTTACACTGTGCCAAGTAGGCTTGTGCACTGGTGCACTATATACCAAATTATTTTGGACATTTATCCCAGATATCGGGTTCTAATGTGGAAAAGTGGAAAACCAGACCACCTTATATTGTACACACTTGGAAACTATAAACTTCCTGCTTACTATATGTGCAAGTGTACTGTAGTAGGTTGCACTTACAAAGCTAGTGGTAAACACACATGAACTAACAAGACAAGTGTACATAAACAGTTTTAAAACATCATATGCTCACTTATAACACATTCAAATTAAGTCAGTGCTTTAAAAAAAAAAAAAAAAAAAAAGACACACAAGCATACTGTATTTCAGAATAACAACGTGTGAAAATATGGAACTATAAAAACAATAAAAACTTTTTAATGCGTGGCTTAATTCAATTCTCAATAAATGCTACCAAGTAGTTTGCAAAGGGACAGCAAGTGTTTATACAGAGGCATGTGGTTTATGCTAGCTGTAAAACGTTTTGCAGTGTAAAGGTGTTGTCATGGAAAGTTAGTGTTAACATCTTATCCTCTAAGAAACCCAGCCGAGCACATGTTTTATATTCTGAAAGTGGACTAGGTTATCAATACTGATGACGTAATGCTAAAAAAAGGACATTAAAAATACTTAGAATAGGCATTCAATAATTTTCTGGCATAAAAACAATGTTTTAAATTATGAATAAAACTAGCAAAAATACCTTTTTTCCCCTAGAGGACAAGCCAGAATCTCCTCCAATTTGACCAAGAACATTGTGCTCACTTTCTCCGTGACGACACAAATAAATGGTACGTGGCTGCACATGAATATTCATAAGATAGTAGACTATCTTGCTTTGGATATAATCCTGAATACGATTCACCAGAAATCTCCTTCCTACATCAATCACTTTAATAAAAGAAATATCCCTAGGAAAAAAAAAAATTATATATATATTAAAACCCAAATTGGTTTTAAACGCAGAAGTTTAAACAGTCTCCTTATCAACTGTATATTGGTTTTCTAAAGAATTCCTCAAGAGCTGAAACTCCTGAAAAAGGAGACAATGTTTCATACCTGTCATAATTATCTGGGTCCAGGGGCTGGTATGAAGCTCGGTAACATTCTATCCTTTTAAGAAAATCTTCCATGGCATCTGTTTTATTGCAGTCTTTATAATCAGGACAAGATACTTTCACCTCCTTTATATACAAAAAAAAAAAAAAGTTTTATAAATCTAGCTTAACAACAAAAGACAAAGTAATACAAGGAAAAATATTTTAAAATTCTAAAATCAGTTAAAGGAGAACAGGCCAACTAGAATTCCAATTTAATATGATTTGACATAGCAAATTGCATTTTTTTTAATGTATTACTGGCAATACATACCATTATATTTGTTGCCACAACATTTGGATCTTCACAAACTGATTCAATAAAAAATACCTTCAAGAAATACAAAAGGAAAAAAAAAAATCAGTCTAACTTTAGAATCTTATATGACAAAATGACACAATTTAGCAAAGTGAATCCCATTGTTATTTTTCATTGTCTACCGTGTGTGGAGGAAAAAAAAAACAAACAAAAAAACACACAATTCTGTATTAAACTAACCTTGAAGCCATTTTCTTTTCCAAAATTAAGAATCATCTCTCTCCGGTCCCTTGTTGTATTGGTGGCATCAAAGACCTACAAGGATATTAAGAATTGCATTGTTAAAACGTTCTATGTACAACAAATTACAAAATGTGATAATCTGTACACTCTACAACTCGAGCAAAACTTAGTAAGCCAAATAAATCAACAACCTTATTAAATCCATCCCAAGCATATTTCAATATTTTCTGAATTACACAACATGAATACTACCCTGTGTTCTAGTCATATTTTTAGCAAAATTATTTGTCCCTTAATGTTTTACTGGAAAAAAGAAAAGACTTTTAACTCACTGCAACTTGTCCACCTTCTTCTAGCAGGTAAGATTTGACATCTGTCAAGGCTGATAAGGCACACTGTCTGAAAATTACAAAAAAATGAAGTAATGTAAAATTATTTAATTCTGCATGCAACAGTAATTTTAAAAAAATGAATTAAAAATTGTATAAATTACTTTCTGATTTTCATGGCCTCCTGATTATCTGGCCTGAAGAAGTCGTAAGAGCTATATTGTTTGACAGCTTCACGGCGATATTCTCCAACATTGAACACTGTAGGAATGTAAAAATATGAGCTAAAACATGTATAAGAGAATACACAGTATTTAAAACTGAAAGTTGATTAAATAAGGTATAAATATTCTTACAAAATAAGAAAAAAAGTTTGAAAACAAAAAGCCCCCCAACCAAGGCATCAGTTTATCTGTTCACTAAATTATTCACTGCATTATTTAATGAATGATGAGCCATTAGACTTCCACTCATATACAGGAAAAATATCCTTACATGACATTAAAATACAAGCTGGCACTGGTAACTGTACCTTTTGTTGGGACACCTGTCCAGTTGAGGTAGCGAGTCAATTTTTTTGAAATGTATGTCTTTCCTCGAGCAGGCAATCCCACCATTACAATCACTGTAGGCGAGTTTGTGAAATATGGCCCTCCAGCTGTTACAAAAAAATAAATACATTTACATTAGATATGACTGCAGGGCATAGATGGGTGTTACTTCAGAAAAATCTAAGAGGTCGGTATAGTCAGTGGCTACTTTGAAGAGCTGGCCCAAATAACTGACTTTCAACATTTTACCTTTTCATTATCACCTTTTCCAGAGGGTGAAAAGCAGTTGCATTATCCAAACTGGCCAGGTGCAATTTTTTTATTACACATTTTAAATGTTTACAAAAAGTCAAGATACTGTAAAAACAAACAAGTAACTGAATAAAAAGTTGTAAATCATATGCCACTGCCTAGATCTTAAAAAGGTCTGATAACCTGTAGCCAACCACATTTAGACAGCAAAATGGCTGAAGTGGAAAAGGACATAACCTCTTTAGGAAGAGGATACCAATAAAACCTAATAGTCAAAGTTCACATTAATGATCTAATTACATTTCTTAGCATGAAAAGGATTAAAATTTTGGTTCCAAAAAGCATATGGTATACCTTAAATTTGCTTAGAATGTGGTGATGGGGGGGCTAGACTCAAAGGTAAAACCAGTTACTTGCGGGGAAAAATGCTGATGCTACCTATGTACATTAAGTTACTGTAATAAAAGCCTGGTCTCTGACACAAAATAAACCCATCTAGCAACTAGCAGGGTCTTGAGGCAGTGACAATACATAAGGAAGTGTTTGGTATTACAGAAGCAATCATTATGTGATCTAAAATTGCACAGTTTAAAATTTCACAACTAATGCCAGCAAAATGTTAGGAACTTAAATAATATACTGTACAGCAGAAATTAGCAAACAGCAGATCAACACATAGTATGTCATAAATTACCATGTGGGTGATGGCTTAATTTGTGCAACAAAACTAGATTTCAGAGAAACAACTCTGTGTGGTTTAAAAAAAAAAAAAAATGTTAGGTCATATTACACAGTTACTGCATGCCCAAAACGATTGCACAATCCTACATTATAACCAGGATGTTAAATAAACCTAGTACTTGCATCTTGTTTGGCTCCCACAAGAAAACTGCTTTCCTCTATGTACCAAGAGCCAACAATCATATTCTTTAGTAAAATGACTGCTGTGTTTGTCACTGCACACTGTAGGTTAGCTACAAAAATAATTTTGAGGCACTGTGTCACCTAAAAGTTAAATATTTTAGTGCATTTCACGTTTTGTTTTAGGGTGTGTGCACCAAAAAAAAAAAAAAACCTATAGGATTAAATAACTGAAGACAGCATCTATAGCACATCTTCAGCCCACTAAAGTATTTATTACACGCCACCTCATTTATACAGCAAGGCATCAGATACTATGCCAGACTGCTAGACCCACCCTGATGTGATTCAATGCGGACAATGCAAATTAAAACAATTACACGCAAAAATAAATCATAATATACCATAATTCCACCAGCCCACATAACACAAAACTGTACTTGATTATTTGACTAAATTTACTAAATGTTTGTCTCGCAAACTTGCTTGGGGTTGCTTTTTTAAAAACTTTGCAAAGATTTAAAACTGTTACAAGAATACATTCTTGAGATTTATATTTAACTGTGCAGTATAAAAATTGCTTACCTTGTAAAATAATTGTACGAGGTAAGCAGTATGCACAAAAACATACCTAGAGAATACAACCAGACAATCTCGCCACAGTACGCAAGTTTGGAAAACGGGGTGAATATCCGAGCTTAATACAAGTAAATTAACAGAACGGCTGATATAATGAGCGTCATCCTGTTGTCGGTGTGAAACTGAGCCAATGTTACTTTATTGTACTAACTCTGAATAAACAGGGCAGTTTATCTGCTATAACTGTCGATCGTTATTTTGGTAGTCATTGGTTTTACACTCTAGATTACCGGGCGATTTAAAGTCTATCAACGTTTCCAATTATTAAGTAGTTGTGTATTTTAACTGTACTCCTACTGTTAACATCCACCTACACTACAGACGGGTCTGCATTGTGCCATTGGTGCATATATTATAAATGACTTATGTGAGAAGCTGAAAAATTATTTTTCTTGTTAGTGAATCATCCTATGGCTGCTTAAACAAGGCCTTCTTTTGAATAAAACATTTCTTCTTTGTCCTCAACGTGATAAGGAACTCGCAAGTACTAACCAGATGGCTAATTGATTGATGCGACTTTAATACCTCAGTGCTCCCTATTAGCGTGCCACCCTTCCTAGACTGCAAGTCTAGCAGGAATTGCGCGCATCTTGACGTACAGCCTCAGAACGTCACGATTCCGACGTTAGCAATCTACCCCCACTCCACCTGCCGATTTCCGATATTGTTGCGCTTAGTTCCATAAGCATGAATGTAAACCACCCCCCCCATCACCCAAAGCATTCTATTAAAAGGGACGCCATTCATTTCGACACGCTTTCGGGAGAGCCATTAGATGTTGCCATAGTAACTATATTGAGATCTTCAGACTGCTGTATTGGAATTTTACAACTGAAATATTATTTGTATATTACATGCCATGGTAATAGAGGGTTTTTTAAATATCTATTTAAGTCCAAAAATTCTTAAAGTAGCTCATCAATTTCCTAGCTATAACTATATGCACTGTATTAGAAAGCGACCACCTTTGTCAGCTCACATTAAAAGTGCTGGTACGATACTGTATATACTGTATATCACACCAACAATAACTTGTCATTTTCTTAAATAACAAGCTTCGCTATATAAATCACCAATATACAGAAGCAAGCCGCCCCCGCCCCCTTCTTCAATTTTTACGCACAAATTTGTATTTAATTATAGAATCTAAACTAATTAATGCGACTCCTCATCGTTGCACGAAAGTTACACGTGCGAACGGCGAGAGAAGGAACATTCATTTTTCATTTCAAACCCGTCCAGTCGCTCGGAATCAGTAGTTAGTTACTTTAGCCGATTCGTATAAAACTATCTGCAAAAATTAATTATGTCACCGTTTCCTAACGCCATCTACTACAAGATGTCAATAAATCGGTCTTTTCCATAATTACACAACCTGTGCCTTTCACATTCAGCAATAAAGGAATATGGATCGGGAATCGTTAAGATAGACAGCATCAGTCAAGTAAAGGTGTCGTTTAACGTTAAATCCAAGTATTTTTAGTACGCCTGGGAAATTCTGTGAGAAAAGGGAAAACCTGGATGAGTCATACTAAAAGGAGGGACATCCGCATACTACCCCATCGCACCCCCTACGCATCTTGAGCGTTCACGTGCATATCGCAGTCACATAATGGCTTTTTTTCTTTCACACATTAGGACTCACCTCTACGAGGAACTGCTGGTTTATCATCCTTTGAGGGAATCCAGATTTTTTGGATTCGATTTTGTGTCAGCTCTCTGGGCATCGCCGTTAATAAAAATCGCCTTTAAAATTTCTTTTAAGCTGCTCGCTTGAAAAACAACAATTAAGTTAAAGCAGAACAAACCAGTATCGGAACCTCAAATTTTTAGGTTGCTCGAAACCAGAATGACTTATATGTCCACGCTTTTAAATAGTAATCCGGAACGATGGCACGCAGCTATAAATAATTCGAAAAGCTACGCATTTATGCGCAAGGGCTTCATTTCTTATACGAGCTTTAAAAGAAAAGATAATTCCGAATTAGATTCCAAAGCATGAAAAACAAAATCCTTTCAGGTCAGCTTCTAATGCAAAAATATATGCAATCTCTTCTTCATCCCGGTATGCGATTCTCAGTTCCGCTGAGCACAGCCTTCAATATAAAGCCAGAAGCCGGCAAGACAACGTGACTCGCGAGACGTCACCAGTAGGCGTGATGCAAAAAATCCCAACCAGCGCTTCCTGGCTCCTGCGCGCCACCTGGTGGGTCGTACTGGCCAAAAACGTACTGATTCATCCATCATACGTAATGCAAGTGGTTTTGCAACATAAATCACCGAAGATAACACAACTAATAGCAGTACTGTAGAGCAAAGTCAAATATGATCAGGTGTTTATATTAAATTGATGGATAATACTGTAAATTATATATATATATATATATATATATATATATATATACACACACACACACACACATACACCAGTGTCATAATATATTCCAGCACTCAATGGGCCGCGCACTAAGAAATCTAACCCACTCAAATCATCATACCTTATCAATAGCGGAGGTCAGGCCTGTGGAGGAAGGGAGGGGAAAGGGTCAGTTGAAGTCAGCCACTTGCGCAGTCCTTGCCCTCACGTTCTTCACGTATTTTATCGAAACCCTAGTCTCTCTTGTCTCGGTAGGTGGTCTTTGAGCGAAGCTGCGCCGCCGTAGCACGGCCTTCTCTCACGTCTTCACGGCTCGTTTCGCCAGCGCTAACACTGGCCCATTCAAATCCGTGCCCGTTCATTTAAAGGCTTTTGTTTGAGATATACACACACTGTATATATTTATATGTTGTTAACCACGTAAGTTTCTTTGAGGTTTCCTATAAAAAATGTTTTATAAACAGGTGCAGCATTTTCCTGCACATTTAATGGTTAATGATTGCTAAACTTTGTATTCATGACTCCCATATTTTATGATTCATAGTCCCTCTCTTTGGACGTTGTTTTAAAAATGACTAGACTATCCATCAGGCCCTTGCACTATACAGTAATACCAATCAATGTTTCCATAAAACATTCACTAGTTTGCATTATCAAAAACTTGTAATAAAGCAGTTCACATTTCAGTATGCTGGTCTTCATGTCGAAATGTAGGTGGTTCATAAAAACAAGTCATTCCTTATACAATACACAGGCATAAAGAGAGAATTTTTAACAAAGTATGTTATTTTAAAATAAAAGTGTACTTGTATGTTTGCTTAACACATTATACATTAAAATGGAGTCTATACCAAAAAGAACCAAAACTATACTTTTCAACTGAGTGCTACAGCGAAGTTATTTACAAAATAGAAAATATATTACTTCCAGCCAGTAGTCAAGTAATATATTTACAATACAGTATGGACTTAAACAATGGAGAGATAAAATAGGTTAAAGTTAACTCTACATATAAAAACAAATAAGCACTATGTTTTGGATGTTAACATTTCATCAGGTTTATTGCAAACCTACAAAAGTTTAACAGTAAAATGGCTTTGTACCTAATTTTCTATACTGTAGTATATAACATAAAGGGTGAGGAAGTTTGTTTCATTGTTATCACTACTAAAATCACCCTGAAGCACAGCAGATGTTGCAGCCTATGACTCTGTCATTTCAGTTAATACAAGCTGAGAGAAAACACATCATAACTATTTGAGCCCACAGATATTCTAAAAGATTGCTTGCATACATCTGCCTTTTACTAAACATGTTGCATGTGAAACAAAAGACATCACGCCCTTCTGTAGGATATCACTTTTAAAGGATATTAAAGGTGCAATTTAAAAAAAAAAAGAAATTAACACGAGTGTTTAAATTCTGTCAGTATTTCAGTTTCATGTATTTGTTTTCACAGAAATGCACTATATATTTAGCAAAAGCTAATGAGTTAGTCCAATTAATGTGATTTTTTTGAGTGTGTGTGTGTGTGTGTGTGGGATCTTGAAAACTTACAGCTACATTTAGGATTAAATTCCAGCAGTGTACATTACCAGCTTTCTCTCAACTTCATTTGGAAAAAGTGGTAACTTGTACCTAATAAGAAAGACGAGGTACATGTGCGTAAATGAGAGGGAAGGTGGTGGAAGGGTGCGACTGCAAGGATGGACTACAGACTTGTGCAGTACTACCAACAAGCACTGTGACAAACATTAAACAAGCTGTGACACTATGAAAAGTTAACTTTCCTCTCTTCTCCCCAAAAACAAGAATTCTGTACTGGGCCCCTTTGTTAAACAATTAAATATATATTTATATAGTATCCACCTGCTCTGCCAAAACATGCAAATTGGGCTGATTACCGATTGAATGTTTGACACATTACTTTTTCATACAGTGCCAGTTAATGTTAGAAATCTTTTTAATAAGTAAAAGTTTCCACAAATGTCATTGGTTGGTGTCATTTATCTAATATTACATTTTGGTTGAAGATATCAAAACATTCAGCATCAAAACTTTACAATATTAGAGAAAATCTGGAATTTGAAATATTTTTTCACAGCGTACTGTGTATACATGCACAAAAATGTAAACTAAAAATGTAAATATATATATGCAGTATATGTATATTAGGCAGACATGGTGTTGCAGTGGATAGTGCTGGTTCCACACTGCCCCTATAGCCTGTGTTCAGTCTTGTCTTAGTATGTGTTTGCATAGGTTTTTCTTGCTCTTCCTGTATCTATGTAAGTTTATTTTTGGGTAGTCTTTTTTCCTCAAACATTCTCAATATTTGCTACATTAGGTTAGCCTGCAGGTCCAGATTGAAGCTATATGCATAAGTGTGTCCTGAGATGGCATGCCTTGCACCCACTTCTGCAAGGATAAACTCCATCCCCACTTGAGACCCTGAATTGAGCTAAACAGTTTTGAAAATAGAAATAGTGGGTTAGGCATATGTGCATTTTTGTGTGAGCTGTCAACCAATGATGCTGTCAGTGCAATGCATAAAATGTGTCTGCAAACAAAACAGTGAAAACTGGTGTTTTGTACTGTCCAAACATGTCTGCCCAATATCTGGCATTTTCACACCATGACGGAATAGAAAAAAATGGAAGAAAAATTCAGAGATCATGGCTGAGCTCCCCATTCCGATAAAGCATTACAGGCATGTTAATTTGCTGTCAGAACATGGAGAGCATGTGATACCAAGTAAATTTTGAAACGTTGCTGAAAAGTGATGAGGCAGTTGTGTAACCCATCGTCTCCTGCAATTCCTATTCAGATGAGTTCCAGCAACTGCTGTCGTTAAGTTTGACATGCTCTCTAACTAGAGGTTGTGTAGTGTGCCACCACCCTTACGGTCCTGCAGTTTCTTGTGTGGCCACCTGTTCCAGCCAACAATGGCTGACACCACAGGCACAAGAGCCACTGAATGTATAGTGGAGGGTCTCACAAACTTGCTGACCACTGGTAAGCAGAAGTTCACTTATCTGGACATTGCGATCATGGGCATCCCAAAGGTGCTTTGTGGGATAAAGGCTGGGACAGAAGGCAGACCAAGGCAGTAGCAACATGAAGTTAACAGCTTGTTGCTAGCAAAAATATCTGTGCATATATTACTGTATAATGCAGCTTGCAACTGGCAGACTCTTAACAGCAAGAGGTTCCTAAGGATTGCATAGTGTAATAAAGAGCAGAAGTGACTACAAAATGTCTGGAGGGAGTTTACAATATATCCTGAACGTTAATACAAGATCAGTCCAGCATTTAGGTAGCTGTGTGTGTAGAAGCACTGGAAGGAGGGAATATAATTTAAAGAACATTATGTATATGTATGTGTGTGTGTGTGTGTGTGAGATCACTACGGTAGACTGACAGTCAGTAAGTGTTATCAGTGGCTTGACCTCGTGGTCACTTGGGCAGAAGGGTATTGAGGAACCTTCACAGCTTACGGATAGAAACTGTTACACAGTCTGGCAGAGCAGGCAAGAATGATGAAGTATCACTTGCCCAACTGAAAAAAAGCAAAGAGTCAATGGGAGGGTTGAATGGGGTTGTTCATGATGCTGAAAGTCTTCCATACACAGCATTTTTGGTGAATGTCTCATAAAGAAGGAAGAGATGCCCAAATGATCTTCTTTGCTGTTTCACTATCCACTGCAGGGCTTTGCAATTTAAGGTACCTGCATTTCCATACCAAATAAAGATGTAGCTGGTTAGGACAATTTCTATAGTGGTCTTGCAGAATGTAGAGAGGGTAGGAGAAGGCTTGCTATTTTTAAACATCACAGAAACAGGAGATTCTATGTCAGTTTTTTTGCTATGTTGAGAGAGTTGAAGATCATGGTGAGGTCCTCGGCAATGTGCATTCCCAGAAGCTTTGCACTCTTAACAACCTAGGCAGAAGACATGTGGATGCACAGGGGTGTGGGTACAGGATTTGGTTTTTTGAAGTCAACAATCATCTCCTTCTTTTTCTCAAAGATGACAAAACAGATTGTTTTTTTTTTCTACACCAGAATGATAGATGTTCAGCCGTTTCCCTGTAAGCCTTGTTACTGATCAGGCCTACCACTGCTGTGTTGTCAGCAACTTTGATGACATGATTTGAGCTGAACTTGGTGGTGCAGTCATATACTAGTAAATTACACTTCAGGATAGTTGTGACCTGAGCATATGACCCTAAATTGGATTAAACAAGTCTAAGAGTGTTATTTTTGCATACATGTTTATATACATCTATTTTCTTCCATGCTTAATCCAATTTTAATCCAATTTAATTAATAAAACACCATTTTTAGTTATGGTATATATGACAAAGTCAGTGTTTTACTAAGATGTTTAACATTTGATGATTTTTAAATAGAACAGATAGTCATATAACAGATTTGACCATGTAATACTTAATGGTGTTAACTTCAGTGAAGTGTGACTCCAGTATGCATAAATTCATAAGTGGTGTTCCTAATCTGCTTAAATATATTTTGAATACATATATTTTGAAGTCAGCTGGAAGAAGGTTCTATGGTCTGATGAGACCAAAAGTGGGCTTTTTGGCCTTCAGACAAAATGGCATGTTTAAACACTGTAAATTATCAAAAACACACCCCCTCACCATGAAATATGGTGGTGGCAGCATAATTCTATGAGCATGCTTCTCTGCATGCAGGCTCTAGAAGTCTTGTGAGGGTAAAGGTGAAAATAAATGTAGCAAAATACTGTGAAATCCTGGATGAGACTCCGATGTAGTCTGCAAGAAAGTTGCACCTTGGGATAAGATTTATTTTCCAGCAAGACAACAAACCACAACATAAAGCCAAAGCTACACAGGAATGGCTTAAAAAATACAATGTTAATGTTCTGGAGTGGCCGAGTCAGATTCCAGCTGACAATCCCATTAAGATACTGTGGCTGAACTTGAGAAAGGTTGTTCACTTATGATCCCTATGCCACCTCACTCATCTTGAACAGTTTTGAAAAGAAGAAACAAATGCAGTGTCCATATGTGTGAAGCCGATAAGAGACCTGTGAATACAACCCCAAGACTGTTAATGGCTGCTGAAGGTGTAGCTACTAAATACTGACTTGAAGGGGTGAATACTTACAAGATCAACTACTTCAGGTTTTATATTTGCAATTAAGTTAGACCACTTTCAGAGAACTGTTTTTACTTAGACATTAAAAAGTCTTTTTACTTTCATCAATATCAAAAAGTCTAAATTAAATCCACTGTTATTCAATGTTGTATAACAATAAAATGTGAAAACTTCCAAGGGGGTGAATACATTTAATAGGCATTATATATTACAATAGTACATTTAGTGACTACAGTGAATGTTGTATGCTTTATTATCCGCTGCATATAAAAAGGAACTTATAATATTTTGCAGTGTAGCCCTTATATTTTTCAAACAAACTTCCTTTATATCGTGAATTAGGCCACATAAATGGGAAATGTGTCACTGTACAGAAACAGACAAACTCCCTACACAATTTTAGCACTAGAAGCAGCTGTGGGAACAAAGTGACAGTTTCAAAACAGTGGCATTGCTCTCCACAAGTACTGCATCAGCTATATCAAGACACAGTGCACATGGCTCTTTAACATGAATGTTAAACCAAAACAGTCTCAGTGAACATCTTACGCAAGGCTGTTCACGTTTCTAGTGCATGCTGCTACTGTGTTCAAGCACGTGGCTTCACTATGCAGTGCTTAGCCAATACTTTCTGAGCTGCAGTAACATTTGCAAAACAAAAACATTTCCATGTGAATGAAAGACAAATATTGATGTATTATTGGCAAGATTCCCCGCACCTGGAGTAACCTATTGTTTTCCATAATTTAAAATCTACCGCTTTTTTAATTTTGCAAGGAAAAAATACAAGTAAAAGACAGCAAAATCATTTGCCTCTATATACTTTATCCACTTGCCTTGTTCAATTTACTGTGTTACTTTAAGTAAAGCCTCCAGCTTTGCTTTTGTCACATTGTTAAGTATAAACTTAATCAGAACAAAAGAATGAAATTGGATAAATCTTCAAAGAATTAAGCACAATTCCTTAGTTATAGGTTTATATGAAAATATTGTCCAAATAAATGCACACATGTATGTCTGGTCATTTTAGCAGTTTCAGTCAAGACACTAATGTAAGCGAGAGAAAAAGCCAAAAATATTTAGTACATCAGGAGACAGCAGTCAAAAATGTACAGTACATGAAAGGTGCACCAGCTTTGAATGTATAAACTGATCATATTTAATACATATCATATAAAGCATTTAGTAGCTATATCTGTTAAAGAGTAGAAGGCGCACAGCTTTGTGTATGTAAGTATCATCCAACCATGTATCCATCCATTTTCCAAACCCACTTAATTCATAGCAGAGTTGTGGGGGAGCCAAAACCTATCCCAGGAATCATTGGACACACGACCATGACACATGGCCAGGGCACCAGCCCATCACAGGATGAACATACAAGTATATGCTCACTATGACCAAATTAGCAATGGCAATCCACCTAACCTGTATGTCTTTGGACTGTGGGAGGAAATGTGTGCGAGTATCATGTTGAAAAAAATTACTCCTTTCAGATTCCTGAGCCTACACATTTTCTGATTCAGCATTTCTTGACACACTTCTGCTGAATAATTTGATGGCCCTTAATGGCACTCAGGTTTGTTTTAATTCTCTCCTTTGCTACTACTTCCAGGGAGTCCAGAGTGCATCCTATAACTGAGCTTTTAATTGGCTTGTTGACTTGATGGGCCTCTCTTGAAATGATGTTACCAGCCCACTATCCCACAGCATAGAAAATTGCACTGGCCATCACAGAGTTATAGAAGAGGTGAAAGAAGTCATTTCCCACATTAAAGTAACACAGTTTCCTGAGGAGAAAGAGCCTGCTCTGTACTTTCTTATATAGTTTCTCTGTGTTCTGAAACTAGTCCGACCCGTCATTAATGTGGACACCCAAGTACTTGTTAGGAGTGGACCACATCTACAACCACTCCTTGAATAGTGACCGGACATAGAGGCTCCCTGGTGTAGTAAAAGTCAAAAGTCAATAACCAGTTTATTTGTTTTGCTGATGTTAAGATGCAAACAATTCTATTTGCACCAAGAAATAAACTTCGTGTATTTAGACTATTTATGCTTGTCTTGCACACATTATAATAATGCCATAGCAGTTATATGTAGCAACATCTAGCCAACTGCAAAACATCTGGTATTTTAATTCTGTCCATAATTACACAAATAATTGCTAGACAGGAATGAAATTTGGTATACAGAGGCACTCTATGAGCAGAGTTTGCGACTGCTGATACATCTATATAACAAACTAATGATATACAGCAAAGTGTCATATTAAATAAGTCTTAGTTATCATTCCCATCTTTTCAAATCCACAATATAAAATGCATACTTCTTATTCACCTGACTTTTTACCTAAAATGATTTAGAAATCATGCTTTTATAGCAGTTTTTTAAAAAACATTAAACTTTGTATTAAAAACTGCTCAGTGTTAAGCACTGTTCTTCACTGCTCCCAAGATCTATTGTTTTATTCTCATTCCAATCATTATCCATTTGGATTTTACATGATTGCGAATACAGTACAAGCGGCTGACATGAGTTTCCTCCGCAGGGTGTCTGGGCTCTCCTTTAAAGATAGGGTGAGAAGCTCAGTCATCCGGGAGGGGCTCAGAGTAGAGCCGCTGCTCCTCCGCATCGAGAGGAGTCAGATGAGGTGGCACAGGCATCTGATCAGGATGCCTCCTGGACGCCTCCCTGGTGAGGTGTTCCGGGTAAGTCCAACCGGGAGGAGGCCCCGGGGAAGACCCAGGACATGCTAGAGGGACTATGTCTCCCAGCTGGCCTGGGAACGCCTCGGGATTCTCCCGGAAGAGGTGGAAGAAGTGGCCGGGAAGAGGGAAGTCTGGGCATCTCTGCTCAAGCTGCTGCCCCCGCAACCCGACCTCGGATAAGCGGAAGAGGATGGATGGATGGATTTTACATGTCCTACCCTTGTTCACAAAGGTGTTATGGAGGTAATGCTGTTTCCTTGAAATATCCCAAAGAGAGATATGTTAATTGAACTTTGACCTTAAACCCAGTCAGTATAAGTAAATGTTGGTTTGTGTGTGTGTCCCTATGGTAGACTAATGTAAAGTTTGATTGTACCCTGCATTATATACTGCCAAGGCAGATAATGAAAAACCAGATTCATGAAAAGGGTGGATCCAACTAAGTTACTGACAATTTTGGTGATTTTCTCCACATCACAAAGTAACTTAATGATAACAGCTGAACTGGAAATCTTTTGATTTAAATTTCAATTTGTGAACCTCTAAATCATAATGCCTACATATAGCGTAGTGTTTCAAAGAAATGTGACGGACACTGTCCAGGAATATTACCTGGATGGGATGGCCACAGTTTGGGATGACCTGAGAAGATATCATGCATAGGGCATTGTCTCCCCAGGGTCTCTAATTGGCAGCCCCCACGGCAGTGTCCCGGATTCCCAGAAGGCATCATGGGAACTGGAGTTCTTTAGCTCAGCCCTGTTGGGCCCCAGAGGGCACAGAAAGAACTTTTCAGCTGTGTTTTGTCAGGCTCCAGCCTAACTCAGAAGTGCTCCCGGGCCAAGATTATGGGACACCGGAATTACTCCCGGGTTTCCTATAAAAGAAGCTACCTGCCTCAACTCGGGGAGCCAAAGTCAGGAGTAGGAGGACAACGCTTGCTTGGAGGAGGCAGAGAGAACAGAGAAAAAGACAAAGCACTGCTGTGTGCTGTTGGCTGTACTTGTGATTGTGGTGTGGGGAAACAATTCCTGGGAAGATTTTCCTACAAATAAAAGCCCTTGTTCAGTGCAACTTGTGTCCGAGCCTGTGTGTGTTGGGGGTTTGAGGAGCTGGAGTAGCCTGCTGGTGGCAACAGAATGTGTTTAACTGAATATTTTTACTACTGAAATCCCTTATGATGCAATGATATTTTGTAAAACTATAAGAATGCTAGAGATCAGAATACAGCTAGTCAAATCCTGTTTTGCTCAAGTGCTAATGTGTACTTATCAACTCAGATTGAGTAATGACAGCTTGAAGAATTTATTTAAGAAATTAAACCAAGGACAAACTGTCCTAGCACAGAAGAGACTCAAATATTTAGCTTTATTTATTTAAACAGCTGTTCATCACATGTAACATATAATATGTGTGAAACGAAATGCATGATCGAATATAATTAAACAGTACTTTTAAATATAAAACATATATTCAAAGGACACATTCTGTGTTATAATATGCATATGTACAAATCTTTTCAAATATATGAATTAAGGTGTAGCAATTCATATCAACACAACTACTATTAATAAAGTACTTTTGCCAGATTTTGGAAAAACTTGCAAAAAAAGATTCAGTCATGTCTATGAATGCAATTTAAAGAACATGTAAACATTTGCTCTGCCACTACTTGAACATCAGCCAAAATTTACAGATGCTCTAGGCTTGTCAAGGAGAAAGAAATAACCAACAATAACACAATAATATCTTGCATATCAATTTTCCTTGGCACAAGAACAAAATGCCAGTTCAAAAGTACAGAGTAACTTACAGTGCATCCGGAATGTATTCCCAGCGCATCACTTTTTCCACATTTTGTTATGTTACAGCCTTATTCCAAAATGGATTAAATTCATTTTTTCCCTCAGAATTCTACACACAACACCCCATAATGACAACGTGAAAAAAGTTTGAGATTTTTGCAAATTTATTAAAAATAAAAAAATTGAGAAAGCACATGTACATAAGTATTTACAGCCTTTGCCATGAAGCTCAAAATTGAGCTCCGGTGCATTCTGTTTCCCCTGATCATCCTTGAGATGTTTCTGCAGCTTAACTGGAGTCCACCTGTGGTAAATTCAGTTGATTGGACATGATTTGGACAATCACACACACCTGTCTATATAAGGTCCCACAGTTGACAGTTCATGTCAGAGCACAAACCAAGCATGAAGTCAAAGGAATTGTCTGTAGACCTCTGAGACAGGATTCTCTCGAGGCACAAATCTGGGGAAGGTTACAGAAAAATTTCTGCTGCTTTGAAGGTCCCAGTGAGCACAGTGGCCTCCATCATCCGTAAGTGGAAGAAGTTCGAAACCACCAGGACTCTTCCTAGAGCTGGCCGGCCATCTAAACTGAGCGATCGGAGGAGAAGGGCCTTAGTCAGGGAGGTGACCTAGAACCCGATGGTCACTCTGTCAGAGCTCCAGAGGTCCTCTGTGGAGAGAAGAGAACCTTCCAGAAAGACAACCACCTCTGCAGCAATCTACCAATCAGGCCTGTATGGTAGAGTGGCCAGACGGAAGCCACTCATTAGTAAAAGGCACATGACAGCCCGCCTGGAGTTTGCCAAAAGGCACCTGAAGGACTCTCAGACCATGAGAAAGAAAATTCTCTGGTCTGATGAGACAAAGATTGAACTCTTTGGTGTGAATGCCAGGCGTCACGTTTGGAGGAAACCAGGCACCGCTCATCACCAGGCCAATACCATCCCTACAGTGAAGCATGGTGGTGGCAGCATCATGCTGTGGGGATGTTTTTCAGCAGCAGGGACTAAGAGACTATTCAGGATAAAGGGAAAGATGACTGCAGCAATGTACAGAGACATCCTGGATGAAAACCTGCTCCAGAGCGCTCTTGACCTCAGACTGGGGCGACGGTTCACCTTTCAGCAGGACAACGACCCTAAGCACACAGCCAAGATATCAAAGGAGTGGCTTCAGGACAACTCTGTGAATGTCCTTGAGTGGCCCAGCCAGAGCCCAGACTTGAATCTGATTGAACATCTCTGGAGAGATCTTAAAATGGCTGTGCACCGACGCTTCCCATCCAACCTGATGGAGCTTGAGAGGTGCTGCAAACAGGAATGGGCGAAACTGGCCAAGGATAGGTGTGCCAAGCTTGTGGCATCATATTCAAAAAGACTTGAGGCTGTAATTGCTGCCAAAGGTGCATCGACAAAGTATTGAGCAAAGGCTGTGAATACTTATGTACATGTGATTTCTCAGTTTTTTTATTTTTAATAAATTTGCAAAAACCTCAAGTAAACTTTTTTCACGTTGTCATTATGGGGTGTTGTGTGTAGAATTCTGAGGAAAAAATTAATTTAATCCATTTTGGAATAAGTATGTAACATAAAATGTGGAAAAAGTGATGCACTGTAAATTCTTTCCGGATGCACTGTACCAGTGAATTAACAAGACATTCCTATGATAAAAAAGTGATAGACCTTAACAAAATTTTTGTAAAGCGGTCAAACTGATTGAGTGTGTGTCTTTTAAAACATCATTGATCCACTGAAAAAAAAACATTCCATATATTTTATATATTTTATGCCATTATATTACTGTGTTCTGGTCTTCAGTTCAAAGTGATGGAATCATATTTTTTATCCCAAATATGATTAGAGACAAAAAGCTTTTGCTTCAAGCATGCAACAGAAAAGCAAATTCAAAAAACACCTCTTCCCACACAGTTTTGTTAGGCAGTTAGAATATTCAAAAGTATTTGTATGGTAGGTTCTACAAAGCCCAAGGCAAGCAGGGTATTTCAAATTGAGCAAGGAATAAGTTACTGTACATTGTACACTGCTAATTTTTAGAGAAGTATCAGTAGAAAATATTGCAAATGTTTTTAGGCAACCCTTACATTTTAAGAAATACATTTTGCAACAAATCATTATTTCCTGAAATACTTTTAGACATACAGTTAATCGGCATTTGTGTCTTTACGAACAGAACAGGCATAGTATCCGATATATACTTTTGATTATTTTATTTGAAATATGTCCAGCTATATGTAGACAGTAATCTTTTTGTCTCTAGGAAATTCCTGGATTTTTTTTCAACTAAAAATGCATATTTTTCCAAAATAGATTATACAGTATGATTCGTTCACCTTGTACAGATCTGGCTACACAGACATACTGTATATGCTCTTTCCTTTTTTGTCTTCAGTGCTTCCAGTATTCAATTTAGATATGAGAAGAAAAACACCCTGTTATATCCAGTTTTCTCTGTGGCTTCAATATATCCCACTTACACAGCACACACATCTCTGCTGTTTCTTTTTGTACTGTAACAGTAAAGCATTGAGTTCTACCATTGCCCAGGATCGCCAGAATGAGAAAGCTCAACAGCATGCTCTTGCTTCAGTTTGCTTTTGCTTAGGGAGAAGATAAGAAGGATTTTGATGAGAACAGGTCGTTTAGGCCAGCCTAACTAGCGAATCTCTATTAATTCAATTAATTAAAAAAATGTTAAATAAAGCTCTACTGTCCCTTAAATTCTACTGTTTACTGCTTAGCTGGTAACTTATTCCATGTATCTATAGTTTTCTGGTTAAAGAAAACCAAGATGTTTTCCCAAATGTTCCAAAGAAGTACACCACTGTAGCTGTTGCACACCCAAAGTGATTTTTTGCTTTCACAATGATATTATATAGAAGATGTCTGGTGTCATACCTAATCATTCACTTTTCTGCTGGACAATATGTATTTTAAATCAGCATTTTAAAGGAGTCCATTATTCCACTCTAGTCTAATTGAACCATCAAAAGGTTGGATGTTCAATTAAACGGCAAAGGGCGAGTGCCCAAATGGTTGTGAATGCTTGGCGCAAAACCTGACAGAGGCAGTTATAAAGATGAAATAAATGTAACAGAGGCAGCTGTGTACAGAAAAATCAACCTAAGGCAGATTGATCCTGTTTACACTTCATTCTTCCTGTCTTATCAGCTTGCCTTGTTTAGGACCACAGTTCAGATTTGTTTTTAAGATCTTCGTTAGAGTATAGTGTTAGAGTATTAACATATTAATTACCTAGTAACCTTATTTGATTCAAATGCTGTATTCTGGTTTGGTCACAAGGGCTAAAATCCCTCAATTCTACTTTGTGCTATGTAGATTACAAAGAACAAATTAACATAACAGTGACACTGTTGTAGGTATTCAAACAAATGAATATATTCTGGTCAACTGCTATTTAAAATTATAACCATCTTTTTTGTATTTACATACAGTTGTCATAGCAACTAAGAATAAGGCAGGTACATAGTTAAATGTGCTATTATGATATTTACATTATAAAATGTCAAGGATATCCTCCTGAAGCTGAAATACCTACGTAATTTCTGGACTACACTGCCAGAGCTGCCCAGCTAAAGAATTTTTTTCTCGTGCTTTCTGGAATAATCAGAGGCTGCCATTTGTAGCTGTTGTTTTTTGAGCAACAATAAATTAACAACACGGGAGTCCGCGAATAACTCATTAGATTTATGAAAGCCTGCCAAATTGACTTTTTGGGTGATTTTAAAGTCTACTACTTAATGGCATTGAGTTTTCAGCTACCTTATTGTTGTTCATGCTTCTTTCAATATTTGAGTTTCCTATGTAGAAGCAGTGTCTGCACTGAGAATGATTCAGTGATAAAAGCCTGGGATATTCACCCAGTCCAGAATATTTGTAATTCTGTAATACACACTTTTTAGAAGTCATTGAGTAGTACCTAAAATAGCAAATTTACAATTTACAGAGGATATCAAAAACATAATGATATAAACCTCAATAGGGTCACAGCTAAATAATGATGGTGTTTATGAATGGCAGGGTCTATATGAAGGTAACATAACAAGCCTACTTCAAACATGGCTACAAAGAAAAATTGAACAGTTGGCCAACTGTGAGGGCAGATTTTTCAAATTATTTAGTGTGTTAGTACAACTTGATCTAGATTACTTTGTTCAGATCCTTTGTGCAGTCTAATAAAAGAAAATAGGGTGGGGGGTTATGGTGAGTGCATGCAAAATTAGAACAGAATGAATACACATTGAGAAAGAAGAATCTGTTCAATGCACTAGAATGTTAAAATACATTGAAGACATAAACTGTACATTATAGGGTGAGTCAGTGTGCACTAAGAGGCCTCATCTTGACAAAATGTCTACCAAGAAGACAAGAAAAGAGAATGCATGGGTATATTATACAGTAACAAAAATTCCCAAAATAAACAAAAATAATGAAGAAAGACAGAATTAACAAACTTTTTTTATAAAAAGAAGAGTATCAGTCAATAATGTTCGGGTGTATGTAAAAGGAACAGATGCTCCTCTAAAGAAAAGATGATCCAAACCAGAAGCAGTTACTGTATCTCTTTGGCCTCTTATAGTAAATACACAGGCCAGAGTTCCTCAGCTGCTTTGCTTTTCTTTCTCAGCTACAAGCTTACAGATGTAACCTACATTAATGCAAGCTGATCTGACTGGCTAAATTGTTTATTTTCACATCCTTAAACCTTAATATCCTATAAATGTATTAAGATTTAAATCACTTCTAGTTTTCAGGCATTGTAAATAAACACAAGACTTAAGTTCTAAGAATTATTGTAGCAGCTGCTTAGAATTTTATCGTGTTAATACAGTGTGCTTACAGCTACCACAACAGATGGCAGACATTCACTCGCTGTTCATGTGCTTACTGCATGGACTGCTGTTTAACAGCATAGCAAACTGAATGCTGACTTGAATTTTTTTATGCAGGCAGGTGCTAACATAGCTGGAAAAATGATTTTGCCTGCAGAACGTTTGGATTATTAAACGATTATTAAACGATTATTAAACGTATACTTGACTTAAAAGTATAACAAGACTTGATCTAACTCTGTTTTCTTTCCTCTCAAGAAGCCTACAGCGATCCAATGCAAGCCAGGACAGTGGAGTCACTTTAACTCAGCAAGACAAAGACAACTTGAGCTTCTTCACGAGAGCTGCTGCAGTGTGTGTGCTTATGGCTCCACGTTCCAGTCCATATTGGCTTGTGTTGGTTGGGGTTACTGTTACCTGCAGAACCACCACAGGGTCAAAAGGGTGGTGCACTGAGGTAGAGTATAATGACAAGAGAAACTCTCACTCAAAGTGATATGTGAGTTTTGAAAAGTTTCAGCACCCAGAGTTTCAGACAGAGATGTTGCAGAATATTACGTGTCAGTGAAGTTTTCATGTGCAATAATGATTTATTTAACTTCTATGAGGGGAAACTAAACTAAAGGAGTGTAATTGTTTCAGTGAAAAAAAGTGCTTTGTGATTAAAATATGGACTGTCAGTACATTGATAGTCAGGAAAGCCTACCTTTATTTATTATTATGGGATCAAAGTGGCCAAAGATTAGCACCATTTTTCATTATGCAGTTTGCATATCAGGAGAAGGTGGGAGCAGAGGATGCCATCATCTATATGCTACACCGATCCCTCTCTCACTTGGACAGAGGCAGTGGTGCTGTAAGAATTATGTTTCTAGACTTCTCTAGCGCCTTCAACACAATCCAACCTCTGCTCCTTAGGGCCAAGCTGACAGAGATGGGATTAGATTCATACCTAGTGGCATGGATCGTGGACTATCTTAAAGACAGACCTCAGTATGTGCGTCTTGGGAACTGCACGTCTGACATTGTGGTCAGCAACACAGGAGCGCCACAGGGGACTGTACTTTCTCCGGTCCTGTTCAGCCTATATACATCGGACTTCCAATACAACTCCGAGTCCTGCCATGTGCAAAAGTTCGCTGATGACACTGCTATCGTGGGCTGCATCAGGAATGGGCTGGAGGAGGAGTATAGGGACCTAATCAATGACTTTGTTAAATGGTGCGACTCAAACCACCTACACCTGAACACCAACAAAACCAAAGAGCTGGTGGTGGATTTTAGGAGGCCCAGACCCCTCATAGACCCAGTGATCATCAAAGGTGACTGTGTGCAGATGGTGCAGACCTATAAATATCTGGGAGTGCAGCTGGATGATAAATTAGACTGGACTGCCAATACTGATGCGCTGTGCAAGAAAGGACAGAGCCGGTTATACTACCTTAGAAGGCTGGCGTCCTTCAACATCTGCAATAAGATGCTGCAGATGTTCTATCAGACAGTTGTGGCGAGCGCCCTCTTCTACGCAGTGGTGTGCTGGGGAGGCAGCATTAAGAGAAAAGAAGCCTCACGTCTGGACAAACTGGTGAGGAAGGCAAGCTCTATTGTTGGCATGGAGCTGGACAGTTTAACATCTGTGGCAGAGCGAAGGGCGCTCAGCAGGCTCCTATCAATTATGGAGAATCCACTGCATCCACTTAATAGAATCATCTCCAGACAGAAGAGCAGCTTCAGCGACAGACTGCTGTCACTGTCCTGCTCCACTGACAGATTGAGGAGTTCGTTCCTCCCCCAAACTATGCGACTCTTTAATTCCATCCGGGGGGGGGGGGTAAACGTTAACATTTAACATTATACATAGTTATTGTCTGTTTTTCACTTGCATTATTATCATTCTTTAATTTAATATTATTTATTGTATCAGTATGCTGCTGCTGAAGAATGTGAATTTCCCATTGGGATTAATAAAGTATCTATCTATTAGTACTTTTTATTTTGCCACAACTTGTGCCATATGCACTGAAATGAATGCTGGGTTCCAACACAGCAATGCCATGATTTAATGCTTAAAAACACTGGCATTTGGACATGTCTGCAAAGTTATTCTGCCAAAATGTTTTTATTAAAAAAATGTTTAAAGTTTGTCAGTTCCCAAAGTAGGCACAGTGGTGAGCAATGTTCCCTCTAAGGAGTAGCATATAGTGAGCAAAAAACATTGTTTATGAGCGACATTTTGTTTAAGCCAAAAATTTATGAGCACCAACTCCAACGGTCGGAGTGAGCGATTGTGCGATAAGTATGAGCGGCGCCGTCGGAATGAGCGATCGTGCGGGAAGTATGAGCGACGCGCTGAATTCGTGTGAGCGATTGCTCACGCGCTCAGCTTAGAGGGAACATTGGTGGTGAGTGCTGTTGCCTGAAATATCCTGTGTCCTATGTTTGAATTCTGTGACTTACTGTTTTGTAGAGTTTGCACCAAAGAAGTGTTTGTGTGTATGTGTACATGAGTAGACCCTGTGAAGTACTGGTGACTTCTAGGGATGGTTCCTGTCTTGTGTCTAACATCTCCACCATAGGCTTTGCCCCCATCATAACTATGAATTACAAGTTTGAAAATGGAGGGCAAGGGGTTGGCAAGAAATAATTGTGTTTTATCGTTTATCTCTTTCTTGGTGTTACATTACCTTTCATCATATCCTTTAGCATTTGGTTGACTCTATATGCATTTCAATTTCAATAAAAAAGTAATTTAAAAAAAAAAGTTTGAGAATGTTATATTTCCTGAGTATGCAAAAAACACCAATATAGTATTTTAAAAATAAAAAAAATCCATTATAATACAGTAATCCCTCCTCCATCGCGGGGGTTGCGTTCCAGAGCCACCCGCGAAATAAGAAAATCCATGAAGTAGAAACCATATGTTTATATGGTTATTTTTATATTGTCATGCTTGGGTCACAGATTTGCGCAGAAACACAGGAGGTTGTAGAGAGACAGGAACGTTATACAAACACTGCAAACAAACATTTGTCTCTTTTTCAAAAGTTTAAACTGTGCTCCATGACAAGACAGAGATCACAGTTCCGTCTCACAATTAAAAGAATGCAAACATATCTTCCTCTTCAAAGGAGTGTGCATCAGGAGCAGATCATGTCAGAGAGATAGAGAAAAGCAAACAAATCAATAGGGCTGTTTGGCTTTTAAGTATGCGAAGCACCGCGGCACAAAGTTGTTGAAGGCGGCAGCTCACACCCCCTCCTTCAGGAGCAGAGAGAGAGAGAGATAAAAACAAACAACCAAAAATCAATACGTGCCCTTCGTGCTTTTAAGTATGTGAAGTACCGTGCAGCATGTCGCTTAAAGGAAGCAGCAGCACAGAAGGGAGCAAAGTGAAGATAATCTTTCAGCATTTTTTGAGGAGCGTCCGTATCGTCTAGGTGTGCGAACAGCCCCCCTGCTCAATCCCCCTACGTCAGGATCAGAGAAAGTCAGCGCAAGAGAGAGAGAAAAGTAAGTTGGGTAGCTTCTCAGCCATCTGCCAATAGCGTCCCTTGTATGAAATCAACTGGGCAAACCAACTGAGGAAGCATGTACCAGAAATTAAAAGACCCATTGTCCGCAGAAATCCGCGAACCAGCAAAAAATCCGCGATATATATTTAAATATGCTTACATATAAAATCCGCGATGGAGTGAAGCCGCGAAAGGCGAAGCGCGATACAGCGAGGGATTACTGTAGTTCTTCTGTTGATTAATACCTATCCTATACAAAAACAGCAAGTTACCCAGAGTACTTTATTTCCACGGGCAGCATGGTGGTGCAGTGGAAGCGCTGCTGAATTGCAATAACAAGGCCAGAGTTTGCACCCTGGGTCCTCCCTTTGTGGAGTCTGAGTGATCTCCCCATGTCTCAATGTCCAAAGACATGCATTTTAGTTGGATGGGTGATACTAAATTGGCCATAGTGTATGTTTGGGAGGTGTGTTTATGTAAATTCCTGCATTGGAATGGTGGTCTGTGCAGGGTCTGTTCCTGCCTTACACCCAGTGCTACCTGGGATATACTCCAGCACCCCCTGTGACCCTGTTCAGGACTAAGCGCATTAGAAAATGACTGACTGACTTAATTTCCACATAATGCTAAAAGGATTTTAAAAGCTCCTTCTTCAGAAGTAATTGTCAAATATGTGATTGTGTAGTTCCCATTCCATAATCTGTTTAGCAGCTGTAATGTAGCTCATTTACCATTTATTTTAAACTAAACTGAGTTTTGGGTTAAGCACTAACTCTGTGTCCACATTACCATGTTTTCATTTAAAATGGACAAGGGGGCTCTACCCCGGGTTTGGTTTACTGGATATACAATTTAAAGAGATTGTTATTTTCATGGTAATTGTTACATATGCATTATTTTCACTTTTACTTTTTAAAACTTTTGTAAAAAGTAACCAGCCCAAGGCGTGGTTAAATCTCTTTCTCGCGGGTCGTATAATGCTGATTGCATTGTAAAGAGGGGGGCTGAACGCACGCTAAGGAGATGCGGTCGAAACAGCTGCTTTCTTGCTGCTGCTGCTGGCGAGCTGCGTGCTCTGCTTGTCACTCTGCGCATCGATCATTTAAAAGCCTGTACAGAAGCTGTCCTTTTGCCACTTCGCATCTCTGTAGCTCACGTTGTGAAAGGGGGGGCTGAACGCATGCTAAGGAGATGCGGTCGGATCATCTGCTGGCTTGCTGCTGCTGCTGATGAGCTGCATCTTCTGCTTGTCGTTGTTTTAAGAGCTGGGAGCACATGAAGTGTGTCTGCCAAAAGTATTCTAACAACTGCTAGGTTAGATGTCCGTGAACTTGTTTTAAATTGTAAGTAGGGCGTAACGTCAAAGTGTCTCTCCGAGATGATCACGTCTTGCGTGTCGTCAAAGTGTCTCTCCGAGATGATCATGTCTCAATCGCTTCCCTCAACCTCTCTGGAGGTGCACTACGCTCCTGCCACTTCGCGTCTCTCCCGCTCACGTTGTGAAGAGAGAAGCTGAATACTCGCTAAAGAGATGCGGACAGAACAGTTGTTGGCTTTGTGCTGCTGCTGCCGAGGTGCATGTTCTGCTTGTTGTGCTGCGCTTCGATCATTTAAAAGCCTGTACAGCAGCTGTCCTTTTGTCTCACTGCCTTGTCTCGCGTGACGTTAAAGTGCCTCTCGCGGGATGTCAAATTTTCTTCCAAGAAGATCATGTCTCGTCTCCCTCCCAAGATTTCCCAAGATTTTTTTTTATAATAGAGAGACACTTTTAAACTAAAGTAATCTTTGTACATACTAGTATTTTCACATAATTTACAAAAGTTATCTCTATCCACAGTAGAATGCCTGAAAACTCATATGACACAGACATTCATCTACATTGGACATGTGTACGTCAACAGAAAAATTTTTGAAGGGGCAGAGGATTTATTGCAAAACTGTAGTGATTTGTAAATTATTTGCCTTTTGTGTATGTATGAAACTGAACAAAACACAATTTAGATGCAAAACACTATTTAGATTTACAGGTAAGCAACACAACAAGTGCAATCTCCTTTGCCTGCTATGTTGGAATATGGTTTTCTTCCATGAAGGTTGATCAGTCAGGTAAAGAGACATTTTGATGAGCAGAACCCAATAAGAAGAGAGTCTGCATGTTTGAAAAAACTCATTTTGGCCTGTCTACATTAAAATACAGAGGCTGTGTTTTTAGAAGTATACAGTTCTGGAGAATGTTTTCAAAAGTATCCGTTTTCATGGGTTGAAAATCCAGAGTGGTGTGGACAAAAGGCAAAAATAGAGACTAATGTCTGCATTTTTACATGAAAAACTAGTTTTTGTGGAAGTAGACTAAGCAGTAATAATCATGGTGCATAATTAAGGTAAAAAAACTGATCAAGTCTGAGACCATCAGGTACTTTTGTAGAAGCCATTTTTAAAAAGTTTACATTTCAATTCCCTGCATTAATAGCATTTTATGTTGAAATTTTTAACCAGGTAATTAAAAATCGTTGTTTAAAGTGTAATGAAGAATTCTTCTGTGAATAACTTCTACAGTATATCAAAATTCCCTGTATTTAAGTTGTAACATTTTATGTCCACTATCTCACTCAGCACTTTAATATTTTATGCAATTCCATGTAATTTTCTCACCCCTACTCACGTTTCTTGAATAATAATACACCCCACCATTTAACTCTTTAAATGGTCACACCTAGATAACATTTTAGTCACCACATTTCCAGCCTCTAATTGTAATTATTGCTCAAATTGAAAAACTGGTGATGTCTGACAATTTCTGGGAAGGCTTCCCAGTACTTCCAGTTCAGCAATTTAAATTATTATTGAATAAGTATTCGATATTAGCATTACCACTATCACTGTTTAATGTTTGTGGAATTATTAATCAGTTTATATTTCCTATTGAATGACACTCTATTTCTTCTAGTTTTATAACTCAGCAATATCTTGTGAGGACACTATGCACGAATATACTTTTACTTACTTACTGAATACTCTTAAGTGCATTTCTCAGTAACATTGAGGGGCAAAAGATTTAATAAATGCAGTATGTCCAACATTTGTGTCATTTGTAAAAATACATCCTTGCTCAAGACATGTTTCTAAAATATCTATCAATCTATCTATCTATCTATCTATCTAAAACAGATATCCCAAAGCCCATAGCGTTTTCACATTGTGTCATAAATCTAGGTTATTCAGCAACATCATTTTTAGACTCCTGAGAACTTTCTATTTTAGAGATTTGTAATAGTAAAATATACCAGGCACAAAATTTGTTAAAAAATGTTAAAAACAAAAAAATGAAAAGTCTAGAAATTAAAGAGTGAAATGGAAACAAACAGAGCGCACATCTGTCTCCTTTCCTTGGGCATTACATGTGAAGTGCTCTCCAAAATCTGTTATTAGGATGCATATACTTTTCCCTTTTTAATCTTAATGAATACATAGGCATTTGAAAAAAAAACTTTCTTAGTTACAATATAAATAATGAAACAATTAAATGTAATCACAGGACATAGATATAAATGGATATTTGTAGCCGTATACGTTGCCATACAGTATGTATTGACTATTATAATTTGTGTTAGTTTTTATTCTTTCAAGAAGATGATTTATAACCCAGTTTAGATATCAGAAATTTTATGACACAACTGATGGTAATGGATTCTCAATTTAGGTAGACTTTGACAAGTACACGGTTTTCTTATTGAACAAATATGAACTTCGCATGGATATCATTTTCTTCATTTTGCTTTTGGTTATTTTCAATGCCTTTTTATCTATCGTGCTCAAATAAATTAAGGGAACACAAAATCATCACAGTCCAGCACCAAGTCAGTGAAGCTTCAGTCTATCCAGTTAGGAAGCATTGTGCAAATAAAAGTAACAAAAGGTACACTCAAGAGGCAACAGCAAGATACTCCCCAAAAAGAGAATGGTTTTGCAGGCGGTGGCAACACACAATTGCTCTCTCCTTATCCTTCCTGACTGATACTTCTCTCATTTTGAATTTTGCTAGTGTTGTTGTCACTGCTAGGGCTGTGTATTGGCAAGAATTTTACGATACGATACGTATCATAATACAGGGGTTACGATTCAATATATTGCGATATATTGCAATACTGTAAGCAAGGTGATACATTACATTTTTTTAATCTAATTTTAGGAAAACTATCAAAGTATGAAGAACACACCACTATATGCATAAAATCTGAGTTAAAAAAAAGTTTACTTTTTTATGCAGTCAGAACAGTGGGATCTGCAACTGCATTTATCACAGTCCCTATGACTTCAGACATCATAGCAATACCCTTTGTGCAATCTGAGGAAAGGAATTAACATGTTCCTATATCACTAAAAAATCACTGTACTTATTGATCCTGCTTTAAAGGTTCACAGTATGCCACACTATGTTTCAAGTAGTTTATTAGCACTGTAATCTGAAGAAAGGAATAAACATCCATCCATTCATTATCCAACCCGCTATATCCTAACTACAGGGTAAAGGGGTCTGCTGGAGCCAATCCCAGCCAACACAGGGTGCAAGGCAGGAAACAAACCCCAGGCAGGGCGCCAGCCCACCGCAGGGCACACACACCCACACACCAAGCACACACTAGGGACAATTTAGGATCACCAATGCACCTAACCTGCATGTCTTTGGACTGTGGGAGGAAACCTCAGCACCCGGAGGAAATCCACGCAGACATGGGGAGAACATGCAAACTCCACGCAGGGAGGACCCGGGAAGTGAACCCAGGTCTCCTTACTGCGAGGCAGCAGCGCTACCACTGCGCCACCGTGCCACCCAGGAATAAACATTTGTTTACAATATATCAGTAAAAAATAAAAGTGCTTGCAGGATTCTTTAGGTAAACAAATTGAAAAAATTTAAAAAATCAAACAGTATTACATATAAATTCAGACAGTATATATATTAAATTCTGCTTTAAAGGTTCACATTCTATTGTATGTAGGCCATTTGTTAATTTTTCAATCTCAAGTGGTTAATAAAAGAAAATGCATTGTCCCTGTAACATCCAACATCATAACACTATATTTTCTGCAATCTTAAAAAAGTAACTACATCTGCCTCTATCAGTGAAAATTAAAAGTGTTTGCAGGATTCCTAAAGAAAATATTAAACAAATGTAAGAAAAATATGTATATATTGATAGTGAACATTTTCAGATCTTAAACTTGGATTGCACATGTTATTACATTTTGTATGTACGTCAGTGCTTATTTTTTAATGTCAAGGTTTTTGTGGAGGAAGACAAGCTGGTCAACATGCCCAGGTTTCAGAACACTTCTCAGCGGTAACAGTCTCTTACAGTGGAGCTGAGAGATTCCAGTACCTTCATTTTTACCTCCTCATACAACTTGGGCACAGCGATGTCAGTGATGTGTTATCGGGAGGGTATGATGTAACGAGGCTCCATTGTATTCACCATATTTCGGAAGGCTTCATTCTCTACAACACTCAGAGGGCGCATATCTTTGCAAATGAAATAGTATTGACTGAGTTATTTTGTTTGCATGAGTTGAGGTCTGTTTGCTAACTGTGGTGTGTGAACTTGTTCCATAGGGAGTTGAAAGGGACCCACTTTTTTAACGCTTGACGATTGCTGCTCCTTTAACTGTACATCAGAATGGTGTCTTGCTAAGTGTGCTCTCAGATTCGTTGTGTTCCCCAAATATTTAATTTTGGCATGGCACAATGTACAGATGGCATGGCTCTTGTCAATCTCCTTAGTGCCTTCTTTATTGTGAAAGCCAAAATGAGCCCACACTTCCGCTTTGTACGCCACAGGAGCCGGACTAACTCCTCTGGATTCAGCCACCGGTTGTTGTGTAAATAGTAAGCTTGGTTTGTTACTGCACAATTCACATTATCTTCCCGATCTGCAAACCTAAGTATTGAAAGCCTACATACGTCAACCCTTATGCTATTTCCTGTCTCAATTTATGTTGTTATGTTAGCTGCTATCTTGCGATGTTTTAAATGCAAAATGAACTGTATGCCTTGAATGTAAACTAGTAATTAAAAATCAATACTATGTGTTTGAGAATCAAAAAAAAATAATATTGCAATACTGGTGTATCAATATTTTTTTTACACCCCTAATAAATATGTATATATATATATATATTGTGAGCTGCGAAGCTAATCCTACCCCCAAAAAGATACAGATGCCCCTGGAAAAAGCCCTAGGAAACCCCTAGGAAACTTAAACAGACTACCTTCACATTTCTCCTTTTCCTTCTGGCCGGCTCTGTCGCGTAATCTGCCTCCCGCGCGCTACTCCGCCTTGTCAAAAAGCCTGTGCCGACTTCTCTCTGTGGTTATAAATTGATTTTCTGCTTCTCTCTCTCTCTCTGACTTCTGGTGCTCCTGGCATGTATTCCTCCGAAGAAGAAGAAATCCTTGGTTGCTTTTAAATGACAAGCGGAGGTGTAAACTCTTTCAAGGAGCATGTTTGAAACAGTTTTAAAAGATAAATGTATGTTTGCAGTGTTTGAATAAAAATCCGAGTTTCTTCAACTTCCACTGGTCTTCTGTGCAATCTTGTAACCCAAGCGTGACAAGTGGTACCAGGAGTGGTTGCACAGATGGATGCTTTAGCACAAGCGGAAGCCGAATATCTTTTCCAGGTCGCCCAGAATGTTCCTATCCCATATGATTCAGAAGATAATTTGCATTCCGAACGTCCTACGTCTAGTCTCCGGCCTCCGTCTGTCAGACGAAGAGACAGCCAACAATATATTCAGCCTCGTGGAGCCTCTCCAATCCCTCAACAGTATGTTCCGCCTCCACCAGCACCAGCACCAGCACCTGCACAAGTTACTAGACGTGTGCTTCCTCTCCCTCCACTTCCGGACAATGCTAAGAATGTCCTGTCGAAGATGGGCCCATCTGATGACCCAGAGCTATTTCTTTTGGCTTTTGAACAAGTGGCGACTGTGTTAGGATGGGACAAACGTCATTGGGCTGTTATCGTCACCCAGTTTTTGTCTTGGTGATGCACTACTTTCATTACGAAATATACCTACCGACAAATTTGGCGATTATGATTTTTTGAAAGATCAGCTTGTCTTGAAGAAAGCCACGACGTTTTTGTCAAAAGGTTTTGCACTTTACAACTGGAGGTTGGATATGGACAGATCTGTTCGTGCTCAGATACAAGATTTGATTCTTAAAGTGCAATGCTGGTTTGAGGGAGATAAAGTTGAGCGCATCTTTGAAAAAGTTGTTATGAACGTACTGCTGTTTGGAATACCTACACCCATCCGAGATGAATTTCTTCGTCACAATCTTGAATCTCTAGATATTATTTCACAACGTCTAGAAGGCTCCCAGACCGCTTTCAAAACAAGCGGTAGCTTCGGTACTCAGTATCCTGTGTTAAAACCTATAAGGGAACGCCCAGAGAATCCTCGTCAACTTGATCGTGTACCTCGTCATCCTTCAACAACTGATCTTCAGATGTCGTCGGCTAGACCACCAGGAAATGCAGTTGCTGCTACCACAAATGAGATGCCTGCTACCGGAGACAGAGGTCGTGGTCGTGGACGTCGTCGATTCGGTGCCGGCGAGCGAAGATGTTTCCGGTGTGACCAGCCTGGTCATTTAGTGAGAGATTGTCGTCTGTCTCCAGCCCGTTCAATGGAAATTGGCGTGGCAGAGGTTTGTTGCTCGAATATCCCGGATCCGGCGAAAAACAAAGATGGCTTATTTTTCACTATAAAGTTCGGGGGCCGACAGGTGACGGCGTTTTTGGACTCAGGCAGTGACCTTTGTGTTGTCAGACACGACTGTCTTGACGACAGTTACCATAGTAATACCAAGACTGTTAACATACGCTGTGTACATGGAGATGTTAAGAACTATGAGACATTATTTCTTCCTGTAACTTATAAGAGTCGTCACTTTAAAGTGTGGTCTGCTATTTCTGATTCATCCCCTTGGCCTTTGCTGATAGGCAGAAGGAATGCTCTTTTTCCTATATTGATGGCTGAACGACAGTCACTAATCGACTCACCTGTTAAACCCATTCGGGGGGAGGGAGACGGGAAACTGGTGGCAGTAGGGAACAATTTAGGTCCCAATTTAGATATTGAACCAGATCTCTCTAGTGAGTCGGAGGAAAACTCCCTGGAGAATTTCTCAAATTGTCAAGACCAAGACCCTTGCACGTCCTCTCAAATTGTAAATGTCTCAGAACCCAAACCGAGTTCTAGCGAGCAGCAGGATTTTGTGAGCTTGCAACGTGCTGATAGCTCGTTGGAGTATGCATTTAATCAGGCTTACACTGCCAGTGATTCCTATTACCAAGACTGATATAACAGGAGCCTAAAAACACCACACTTTCTGGTGAAAGATGGTTGTATTTTCAGAGTGATTTCGGACCATCTATTGGAAGACTTTATTGAGCAATTAGTAGTACCTGAAGCACATAGGGAAATTCTTTTACAGCTGGCTCACTCTCATATCTTGGGAGGACACCTGGGGTCTGATAAAACAAGAGAGCGATTATCGAAACGATTTTATTGGCTAAATATGGGAAAAGATGTTGAACGGTTCTGCACTTCATGCCCTGACTGCCAAATCGTCTCTGCTCATAAGCCTCCTAGGGCTCCCCTTTGCCCTATGCCTATTTTGGATGTCCCCTTTCAGAGGGTGGGTTTAGATATTGTAGGACCTTTGCCGAAAACTAAAAATGGTTTCCAGTATTTGCTGGTGTTAGTTGATTATGCAACGCGATATCCAGAAGTAACTGCTTTGAAAAAGGCAAACTCATCGTCTGTAGCCAAGGCTCTCTCTGTGATGTTTACCCGTATTGGCATTCCTAAGGAAATTTTAACTGATCAAGGCACACCTTTCACTTCTCGTGTGATGAAACAATTATGTAAACGGTTCGCTATTAAGAAATTGTGCACCACCGTTTACCATCCACAAACTAATGGCTTGACTGAACGGTTTAACAAAACCTTAAAACAGATAATCAGAAGAGTTGCTCATAATGATCCCAAAACTTGGGACACTGTCCTGCCTTCACTAATTTAGCAGAACATAAAATCACAACTGAAGCCGGTGTTCGGGTGCAGATGCGTCCATTTCGAATTCCAGAAGCACGAAGGAATATTGTGCGCAAAGAAGTCAAGAAGATGCTGGAACTAGGTGTGATTCGTGAAAGCAAAAGTGACTGGTGCTCTCCAGTCGTGTTAGTCCCCAAGCCGGACGGTTCGGTTCGTTTTTGTATTGATTTTAGGCGCTTGAATAAGGTGTCTAAATTCGATGCTTACCCAATGCCCCGGGTGGACGAGCTCTTGGAGAAACTGGGTCAGGCGACCTATATTTCCACACTAGACCTCACAAAGGTTATTGGCAGGTGCCTCTTGAGGCTAATAGTTGTGAGAAAACAGCATTTACGACTCCTGATGGACTTTATTAATTTACAAGACTCCTGTTTGGTCTTCATGGAGCCCCTTTAACTTTTCAGCGAATGATGGATCAAATACTACGCCCACATTCTGAATATTCTGGGGCGTATCTTGATGATGTGGTTATTTTCAGCAATGATTGGCATTCACATTTACAACGCCTACAAGCTGTACTTGATAGCCTGAAACAAGCTGGATTAACTGCTAACCCTAAGAAATGTAAACTAGGTATGTCTGAGACTCATTATCTAGGTTACTCGATGGGCAGGGGTTTACTTCGTCCACAACTAAGGAAAATAGAGGAGGTGCTTGCTTACCCAAATCCTAAAACGCAAAAACAGGTGCGTGCTTTCCTGGGACTAGCTGGTTACTACAAAAGATTCATCCCTGACTTTGCAAATAGAGCTGCTCCTCTTTCAGAGCTTACTAAAGGAAGAAAAAACCGACCTATTATATGGACAGAACTTTGCGAACGTTCCTTTTCAGATTTAAAAAAAGCCTTGTCAACTTATCCAGTGCTTTCCCAGGTATTTGAGGGTGAAGAACACCCTATCACGTACTTGAGTAGGAAATTACTCCCAAGAGAACGCAATTATTCAACTATTGAGAAAGAATGTTTAGCAATTAAATGGGCTATAGAAGCACTACGCTATTACTTATGGGGACAGAAGTTCACATTAGTAACTGATCATGCTCCACTTCAATGGTTATACTGTCAAAAAGATACAAACTCTGTCTTATGAGATGGTTTTTAGGATTACAACCTTACAGTTTTGAAGTCAGACACCGACCTGGGTCTGAACACATAAATGCTGACATGCTGTCACGTCTCTTTGAACCGGGTCTGGAGAATCGCTTGATTCACGGAAACGTGAATAAAGCTGAGGGAGGGGGTGTGAGCTGCGAAGCTAATCCTACCCCCAAAAAGATACAGATGCCCCTGGAAAAAGCCCTAGGAAACCCCTAGGAAACTTAAACAGACTACCTTCACATTTCTCCTTTTCCTTCTGGCCGGCTCTGTCGCGTAATCTGCCTCCCGCGCGCTACTCCGCCTTGTCAAAAAGCCTGTGCCGACTTCTCTCTGTGGTTATAAATTGATTTTCTGCTTCTCTCTCTCTCTCTCTCTCTCTGACTTCTGGTGCTCCTGGCATGTATTCCTCCGAAGAAGAAGAAATCCTTGGTTGCTTTTAAATGACAAGCGGAGGTGTAAACTCTTTCAAGGAGCATGTTTGAAACAGTTTTAAAAGATAAATGCTTGTTTGCAGTGTTTGAATAAAAATCCGAGTTTCTTCAACTTCCACTGGTCTTCTGTGCAATCTTGTAACCCAAGCGTGACAATATATATATATATATATATATATATATATATATATATATATATACTGTATATGTACATATGTATATGTATACATATATATATATATATATATATATATATGGATATAGATAAATCTGTCTTTGCGTGTTTGTGCTAACAATGGTATATACTCACATTGTGCTGTTGAGGAGTATGTGAATGGCAACAGGGTCTCTAAACACATTAAAGTCAAATGAATAAAATGACGTGGCAAGTATTTCTCTAGACATTTTGAGAGATGTAAATTCCTAAGGTATGCAAACCCTGGACACCTGATAAACACATTCAAATATACAATTTAAATATGCCAAAATGAAGTTCAGATATTGCTGCTTGATCAGCATTATTCTATATGTGCTAAAACCTAAAAACCTTCCATGACTCACTGTGAGCTATTCCAGTGGATGGTACTGACACTGTTCAGTGGGAGGTTGTTACATAGAGCTCATGAAGAGGGAAAAGGACACTTGGGGATCATTACCAGTAGCTCATATTACAAAGTGAGATGTCTGCACATCATGCCGTTAACAGCAGAGCCCATTTCCTTTAGACCATTCAAAAACAGAAAGGAGTGTAAAGTCAACCTGACCTTTAAATAATGAATACTGATTGGGGAATTCGACTGAATGATGGGGGGAAAAAAAACAGCAGGAGGCAGAACCTTAAGCAGTTGAAAGGTATCAAGCTGAGAAAATGCTGTCCCCAAAATAAGTGCCCTCAGGCAGGGATCTTGGTGAAGGTAAGGCAGAGTAGACTCATCTAGCCAGAGAAAGGCAACCCTAGAACAAAAGACTCTGGACACTGACCGTTACTAAAGTTTTAGAGGTGATAAGTAGGGGCAGAAACTTTATATTGTGCAGAGAGAAGCAACACCTAAATGATAGTAGGTTACACTAGAAAGCTTTTTCTTGTTGACTTTTATTCTCATATGTTTCTTATTAATTAAAAAAAAAAAACACTAGTTCAATTGTACTTTATAATTTGACTTGATTAGTAAAGCTGTGTTAATCCTGTCAAGGGGGGGTGGGGGTTTGAGGCAACCTTTCACTAAAATATTTTGGAAGACCTGCACATAATTTTTACAATATTTTTATATTAGTATTTAGAAAGAAAATAAAATCTGGCTGAAGACGATGAACAAAGAAATCATTAATTCAGTATATACAGTAGTTCCATGGACACAGAGAAATTACTCATCTGATCCATTATTTGTTGCTTTGTGTTAGACAAAAATGAGCTGCAAGTCAGTTGGAAAATCTATAAAACACTAAGTGATCTTTGAAGTACAGTAATAAAAGGCTCAGCATGTCCTAATTAAGAAAAAAGATGATTACAAAATTGCATTCTGTAGGGAGAGTACAGTTTGCAACACATAAGGTGGAAGAATGGAAGCAATGTTAACAAAAATGTTAAAAGGGAAATGATAAACACTGTGCATGACAACCATGTTTTTGATAGGATGCATATGTGAAGCTTATTATGAGAAAGACAGATGAATATGGGTCACCAGATCGAATGACAGGTGCCTCACAGCACAACAGCTTCAAACATAGCTTAACAGTGGTCAAAAAAAGCAAATTTCAGTTTCTACTGTGAACAGGGCACAGGGCATGTAGTGGTAAGAAAGCCTTTCCTTAAAAGGACAATATTTCATCCAATGAAATACCAGCCGTAGACTACAACAGACTGGAAGAAAGTCTTATGGACCATTGAATCAAAATTTTAATTCTTCAGTTCATCACATAGGGCGTTGAAAGTTGGTGAAATGATTTTTCCTCAGTGTGTGAGGAGGAAATGCGATGGTCTGGGGTTCTTTTCCTGGAGGCAGAGTTGGTGACTTGCTATATCAGCAAAAGGTGGCTACTTTGATGAATCAAAATTTTGAATAAAATTTTGTATTCTTAATGATTCCTTGACTTTTTTTATTTGGCATTGTTTATTTGTTCTATGCCTTGATTTCACGAAAAATTAAGACATGAAACTGCATGCATTTTCATAAAAACTGAAAAATCTGATTTGTTCTAAAACATTTGACTGGTAGTGTACATTATGGAGAGACATCATAGACTTGAAGTCATCACTGAAAAAAACCTTCTGTCATCCCAAGTTCTTAAATATTGAAGCAGAATATTGTAACAAACATTGCTTTTTAGGCTTATTAACATTGCCCAAGTGGAAAATAACAAAACAGATGTCACTTAGTCATTTTTCCAACAACCTGGGTTCAAGTGCTTGTGTAAAAAGGGTTTCATAAAGTTAGGTCTGCTTTTATATATGCAGAACAAAGAAACTGTATATAGTATCAGAAAAGTACATTATTGAGGTAAGTTTTAACTTTAATTTAGACTTGTACTCCTTTCTGAATATATACAATATAAGCCAGCATTTTGTTATCCATTTGAATCACTTACATATATGCATTAGTCTGGACAGTAATGATTACATTTGGACTTCCAAACCTTTGCATAATGTATACTACTGCCTTCCAGATCCAAATATCTTAGTGTGTGTGTATATATACAATGTCTCACTTATAACATATCTATATAATGCTTCATTTCCTCCAGCTCCATCTATTGGATTTTGGCTGCATTCAGGGTATCTGTTCATTCTAATTTAGCATCATCCATAAAATAAACTATATTAAATTTATCATATATTTATCAAAATCATATATATTATAAAAAGCAGTAATCTTAGCTTTGATTGCTACGGTACTCACAAAATGATACTAGAACAACAATCCATCATTTTATACAGTATAATATAACATGATCAAATGCCCTTAATCCAATTCAGGAACATGCTGGGAAAGGTATTTCCTATATTTAAATTAGATTTTCTCCCATCTGTACCTTGAATGCCCACTTATCATGGTTTAATAATTAGTCTAATGATGCACTTTATTAAAAGCTTTTGGAAGTCAAAATAAACAATATTATACAAACTTTTGCTTTCAAATATTTTTCTTGCTTCCTAATTAAATTCTGACATTCTGTATTAGTAATACCTCATCAGCCTAATTTAAAGAAAAAATATTTTTATGTAGCTTTATTCAAAGTACACTGGCTCATACCACTACACAGTCTGCCAAATGAAAAGCCATCAATGATTCTATAAAGCTACAAACTAACAGAACTGGATTGACGGCCTTTGCATCATTTAAAATTTTATTATTGCTTCAATTACATTACAAATATGACAAGGAATACCCAAGATAAGTATAATTTTTAAGCAAATGTATAGTATGTTGCCAGCTTTCAGTCCATAAAAATTATAATGTTGTGTCATAGTTGAAGTGTAAAATAACTGGGTGGGATAATGGAACAATTAAGCAAATAGAAACATGTTTGACTAACAGAATGATCTCCTGTTATTTGTAAAATGTTATGTGTTCTTTAAGTAACTAAATAATATTTGTCTTCCCAACATTCTTGAATAAAGCCATTGTCAACCAACAACCCAATGCACACCTTCCAAGCTTATCCTTCTCTTATGTACAAATCAGATAAACTGCACTGATAAACTGATAGAATGCTAAGCACTTTAGTCTATCCTCATCAGTCCTGACCAGCTCTGCTGAACTGTTATAGGTGCCCATACATGTTAGTTAAAACTGACAACAAATTATTAAAATGTTCAGTTTTTGATCACATCTCAAAACCAGACACAACAAAGCATATTAGGACTAAAAAAGTCAAATGTTGCTTTCATTTAACATGGAAATCATTGGCTCAAGCTAAGCCAGGATTCTTCAAAGTCAAGAAGCAATCAGTGATGTTTTTAAAGAAGAAATCATTATATGTAACAGAAGAATTATTAAACTGTACCTAGTTAAAATGTTATAGGAGAAGTGACCATGGCTGAGATTGCATGTTAAGTCAAAATGAACTACTAAATCTGAAAACAGCAGCTAAGTGAGTATAATCTCTGGTTTTCTAAGTTGTTTGATGGTTGTGATAAGGAAAAAATTTGATTTATAAATACTGAGCCTGAACATTAAACTCATAACTCATGTGTAAAACTCATAGAAAACAGATCGCCAAAGCAGATACTAATGTTTGCATAAAAACATCATAACACATTGTAACAGTGATAATTCTGAAAGGATAGGAGTCAATTAGTCAGACAAGACTTTTGGAATCTAATGCAGGATATTAAAAATAGACTAAAAAAAAATTTTGTTCCTAAACACATTCCTTTGACTTACACAAGTAAAACTGGCATAACTGCAATAAATGAGGCAAAGGGACTGACTTTAACATACTGTGTGATTAAGCTCAAAGCTATAAAAATGTGCTTCAGATACAATTTGCATAAAACATTGTACATTTTAATGTACACAATTTAAAGGAGTCCAATATCAGACTTCACTATATGTATATCCACATTCACAACTAAATCTCCAACATCCATGTTTTTTAAGAGTGAATCAGTAATCATTGTGGCCTAAAGGTGCACAAGTGGTACTTGTAACCCTAGAGGTTAGTCTGTGTGAGGCTATCATCATAATACTGCAACTCTGCATGTGTAACGGTAGAAGAAAATTATATTGGAATTTGCTGAAGTGTTAGTTGCAAGTGTGACTGTCTTTTGTAATGGGGTGAACCCAAGGCCAAAAAGCAGGTAAAGTGATTATATGTCAGGGAAAAGTCAATTGTTGACCTACAACAGGCAGTTACTCAACTACAAATAAATGACGCCTCAAAAGTAATTTCATGTGTGTATGTGTCAAAATTAAGTTTGTCAAGGCAGTGGCCAGAGACCAACATTGAACACAAAACCAGTCTCCTGCAGTCAGCATTTGAGATCATAGCAGGCCAGTAAGCCTAGAGTCAGGAACTAAACAATGGGATGGGCAGAAGAGCCTGAAAAGTAGCAAAAAGATTTCTTGTGTGAGAGACAGTTAATGAATAAAGGAGCAGCAAATTTTTATAGTGGACAATGCAAGGCCCAAGAGTGGCTTATTGTATGTTCCTAATGTCTGTTCTTACTTCATTTTTTGTATGTAAGACCCACACGCTTAAAAAAATATATGCTTCTCTTCAGATCATTGGGCTATATGTAATAGACATCACATAATAAACTGAAGTTTAGTTGTGTGTGCATGGTTAAAAAAATAATTATTTACCATGAAAGAGAACTAAAGACTACATCCTGTACAAAAATAAATCCTCTGAAAGCCTCACACAGAGTGCAACCCAAACTATATATGTAAAGGAGGAATTCTTTGTATATACATGAATTTGTGTGACATGTAAAAATCTGACAAGTTTTTACTGCCTTAGGACAAAAACATAATAGGGAATTACTAAATAAGCAGAGGTATTTTTGTCCATCAGTCTGGATACTGACTCGTTGCTCTTTTTCTCTTCACACGTTTCTGTCCACATTTGGTCCCAGCTTTGAAACTATTGTTCAACTCTATTTGCCCCTGGGCTATGACATTTGTCAGTCTTTCAACTTCTTCAAAAGTGGCACATGCCTGGGGTCAGGATAGTTAACCTAAAATGACCTCCTTCAAGCAGGCATTAGCTGTTGTTATACATTTAAACACACAATATCAGAATGTTAGCACCACCTAGTGTTCAACTGGAGTGGGCAATCTCTTTGTATTTGATGTCTGAAGTAGACGGGTCCCTGAACCCAATAGAGAGGAGCAAAGCTCCAGAGAATCCAAATATTCTTCCAGGACATAGAAAAATGTCCCCCTCAAATTTTTATCTACATCTAACAAAAAAAAAATCTTTTTTTATTCCTCACAAAATAAATTTTTGACGGCAATACTGTTTACCACTGATCTTGTTGTTAACAAAGTATGATAAAAGGGAGGATACTAATTTGTTATTTGATGACAGGACCAAAGTCTCCCATTACAATTATGTGAAATTCATTAGTGGGGCAATCATAAAAAGATCCCACAATAGGCAGGAGATGGGGTATAAACACATTTAAGTTTCTCTGGCCTGTGTCATTCAGAGAGCAATCAATAGATCACAACAGTAAAGTACACGTAATATTTATAGAAAACACTCATCCATTCAATAATTAATATTATCATTAAAGTAGTGCTCTGGAAATCAGGAACCTCATTGGCTGCACTCTGCATGGATATTTAATAAGGAAATCATTCCGCAGATCTAAAGACAGGAAAGGAGCATAGAGTGGCAAGTTATTAATACCATTTACTAAAAACATATTTTGCAAGAAGAACAGATCAAATCTTGGAACACCAAAGCCTAAGAATAGAATTTTAAGGAGTCAGTACATCAAGTACAGATCTCCTATTATTTTTAGAGTGGATAAATTTTAAAAAGATGATTCCTGTTGCTGGGGTTTTGTTTATTGTCTAAGCTGACTTTAAACTTAACGCTGTTAAAATAGAAGATTTTTTTTCAAATATCACTGACTGTATTTGAATATTGTTACCTTTTTACAATGTAATAACTAATGGTACTTGCTGGAGAGAACATATAATTGTAAGCATGGAAAAATGCAATTCAGCTTCCTGTCAGTTATTACTGCAGTATTCGTTTCAAACATTTTATTATTGTTTATTTTAAAAAAGTATTAGAAAGAAAATTGTTTTTATTTCCTTAGGTGTCATGCTAAAATTATTTTTAACCGTCTTACTTTTATCAAGGCTATGTGGGTACCTCAACAGAGTTTTAACTGTATACCTACAACTGTTAATGAGTGTAAACAGCACTGCTATTTGTGAATTCAATTATTATATTTAAATAGTAGGGAAGTTATTTCTGTTTGCTTGATTTCAAACCCCACATCAATGAAGCATGCCTGGAAAGATGGGAATAATTATGTGGCAAACTGGACATGCTTTCTAAACATTTAACGATATGTATTTAATTAAAAAAAAATAATGCTGCTATTCTTTTATCATTTGCTTGCAAAGAAGCATTTAAATAAAGTCGTCCCAAATGATTTGCATGCTTTCAATTTCAGCTCATTTTTTGAGAGTCCTCTTCCATACTGTTTTATAGGTCACCAATGAGACATGAGCTGGGAGCAAGAGCATCAAAGCTGTTTTGATGCTGTTGTGATGCCTGGGGTGGGGGACTTTATTTCATGGATACTTGAAATAATAGACATCCATTCATAGTTTTTATTTTAGACATACAGTAAATGTTTAGCTTTGCATTTGGTTGCATTTCTTTGCCCCAAATTGGACATAGCAGGTTGGAGAATGTTATGTCGTTTCTTTACCTGTCATGCAGAAATTTACTGTATATCTATATTGCTTTTGTAAAGAAATATACAGTACATATTTCATGCAAGATCACTAGGAAACATGTGTATGTTTAAATTTACATTACAATACAGTAAACACATAATATTTACCGTTTTCAATATAAACATTTATATCTTATCTGGCCTTGGAAGACCACAAGACCTACAGGAAGTAATAGCTGAGGTATGTTTTGACACTTTTGTGAAATGGGATCCTGGTCTCTATATTGTTTTTGCTAAGGATCACCCAAGTGATGCCCTTATTTTATTACTATGAAACAAAATTTTCTTATTAGCATGCCTTATCAATGGCAAGAATTGTGAGTCTTAAACACTAATGTAGTTTTATGGGACATATATTTCTGTTTGTGATGTCTACATCATACATTAAATATAAGAAAATATATTTTATTTTATACATATTTTTTGCATTGTAACAATAATAACTCAAATAGTTTTAATCTTGTAGCTCCTTAAGACAGGTTTGCTTTCAAATTTTGATTTTTCTTTTATTTTTTGATATTTTCTTCATCTGCTGCTGCAGGTGGGTCCCAATCCAGGTGGTTCATCATGTGATGGGTGCGGCAACACGCTGTATGAGTGCATGCTCCGAACCTCTCTATAAAAACAACATACATCAACTTACTGAATTTTGACTGATAAACTTTAAGCTTGTTAAGTACAGTATTTTGAACCAGTTATTAAATTCATGTAGAGCAGGGGGGCGGCACGGTGGCGCAGTGGGTAGCGCTGCTGCCTCGCAGTTGGGAGACCTGGGTTCGATTCCTGGGTCCTCCCTGCGTGGAGTTTGCATCTTCTCCCCGTGTCTGCGTGGGTTTCCTCCAGGCGCTTCGGTTTCCTCCCACGGTCCAAAGACATGCTGGTTAGGTGGACTGGCGATTCTAAATTGGCCCTAGTGTGTGCTTGGTGTGTGGGTGTGTTTGTGTGTGTCCTGCGGTGGGTTGGCACTCTGCCCGGGATTGGTTCCTGCCTTGTGCCCTGTGTTGGCTGGAATTGGCTCCAGCAGACCCCCGTGACCCTGTGTTCGGATTCAGTGGGTTGGAAAATGGATGGATGGATGGGCAGGGGTGGGCAAAGTCATTCCTGGAGGGCCGCAGTGACTGTGGGTTTTTGTTCCAACCCAGTTGCTTAATTAGAAAACAATCATGGCTTGTTAGTGCTTTAACTCAGCTATGTCAAGTCATTCTCATATCCTAGATTTTTTTTCCATTCTAAGGATATCATCCAAATACTTTGAAGTGTAAAACGAATGGGTAATTCTCAGTCCTTCACTTTTTTCTCTTCTCTTTCCTTCCAAGTATTTAATTAAACCAAATATATCAAGATAAATACACACAGGTGTAAAGGGTAACAAGCAAAATGGATAACTGCTGGTTTCTTTTGTCATTTGCATCTTATTGCTAATAAGGAGCAATTAAAAACCGAGAATGCAGCTGTTTAAGACTTAAATAAGCAATAAGCGTTCAAAATCTTAATGAGGGAGATAACTAAAATGAAGCAGAAGTGTTTCTAGAGCAATAAGTGCTTCTTATTAAGCAGTTGGGTTGGAACAAAAACCTGCAGCCACTGCGGCCCTCCAGGAATGACTTTGCCCATCCCTGATGTAGAGTATTCCACAGTCTTCAAACTCTTCATTTACTTTTTACTGCCTGGTAGATCACTAGTCTGTACAGACACCACATACCACTTAGCACTTCTCCCTTACATGTTAAATCACTTTTCCTTAGCACTGATGCTGTTTCCTCAGTTTCCAAGGTCATTAACAGATGACTCTTACAGAATTTTTCTCTAAATGGTACTTTTGCAACAGTGTACTTATTTGAATATATTTTACAGTAATTACAAATATAATGTAAGTATCCATCCATTTTATGAATACACCCTTAATGGGTATCTGGCCTGTCCTGAGTAAGATGTGATATTGCATGCTTTACTCATGTGTAATTATATATATATTTATTGTCACACATGTGCGTTTAGGAGGCAGTCAAAAAGCCTAAAGGTGAGTGAAACATCACGAGACAAGGGGTTGTCACATGGTACTTACTGAAATCTGTCGTTCTTCTCAGCAGGAAAACCAAGGAGAAATAAGAAGTCTACTTCCGGGTTCCAAAATAGCCAGACAAGACATCACTTCCGGCAACCCCTGATGACATCACTTCCGGTTTTTCGTTAAATGATGTCGCTTCCGTCTCACAGTATCGATGTCACCTCCTGCCAACCATTTCCTGTTTTCATTTTAGTTACTGTATAAAAACGCCATTTTGTCATTTGTAATTTATCAACTGTTATATACATTTTTGCTTTTGTGTTTTTTTTTCTTGTCTGTTGGACAACACACAGGGACGGTCCCCAAAACTTCGTTTTTGTGACTCGCCTTTTTATTTTTAAAGAAGAAATCTCTCACAATATATTATATATATATATATATATATATATATATATATATATATATATTTGTGTGTGTATGTATCAGTAAATATGCCAACGCAATTTTCAATCTTGATAAATGAAGCTAATTATTTATACTAATAAGCAAAATACCATCATTTAACATGAATTGTTCATTACTTGGCATAGTGCAATTAAACAATTAAAGCAATAAAAGGTTTAGCTTTCAAAGAAGAATAAAATAATAAATAACAGTCTCTTGTTCCTATTTAATTTCCCTTTAAAGGCTGTTACTGAACCGTTTCTCCTTTATTACCCTCTGTAACTATTGCCTGTATGAATCTAAAGGTTTTCAGAGACAAACCTATTACAAAAGGGCTAACTAGATTACTTATTTAATGATCAGGACAAAATAGTTTAAATAAGGATTAAAAATAAATATAAAATTAAACATCCACTCCTCCTGCTTGAAGATTCCAATGTAGTTCTTATTATGAATGTTCTTCTTCTGATTTTATGAAAATAGCATTATCTATCTATCTATCTATCTATCTATCTATCTATCTATCTATCTATCTATCTATCTATCTATCAATCTATCGATCCATCCATCCATCCATCCATCCATCCATCCATCCATCCATCCATCCACTTGGTGTTGTGGATACCATAGGACTCCTAAAACACAGGTGGCCATGCCTGGATATGATAGGTGGGAGGCTTCTCAACCAGCCAACGAAGGTCTACCACATCATGATTGCATGTGCTATGCTACATAATGTGGCACAGCATAATAATCTTCCATCCTGCACTGTTGCCAGGCCAGGCGTGATTCTCAAACGAAAATACACTTCTGGGGACAATCTGTTAAAAAGTTTCTACTGAACTGCAGCAAAATCCTGCACTGCAGAAGCTACGCCCACAGCTCATCTTCTTAAAACACCCACCCCTAATACCTCCAGTCTGTGAACTTCAAATTTCCAGAGTTTTAGGGAAAGAACAGAAAAAGCTGAGCAAAGGACTGAGAGAAAATAAAACGTTAAAACTGATGTTATCAATTACTGGAGCTCAGCAGTACAAGGTAACTGAAGCTTAATAATTAATTGGTATGTTGTAAAGAGCTCTGGGACAGAGTAGAGACACACACACATACATACACAGACCACTGCAGCCTCTTGGCTCCTTGTTTGAGAAGTACTTCTGTCTGCTACAATATATTTCTGTCATTTTGACTATTACATCACTATATGGCAAAACAACAGCAAAAAGAGTTTAGATAAGCATCATGGTCTATGTACACACTTTGTGTTAAAATGTCACAGCTATATTATGGCATGGCAAGTTTGCATTTCCAATTAGACAGTAATGTTAACTCACTTTAGTTGCTTGCTTAAACGTGCAGTCAGAAGGTGGGTGCTCTGCAGCCTTGTCTTTCATTTACAGATGTTGTTAAGTACTGTTATTTTTTAATGGTACTGAAATCAAAGTCCAAGTGAACTTTATTGTCATCTCAACCATATACAAGTATACAGATAGACGAAATTGCGAAGCTCAGGGTCCACAGTGTAACAACATAAAGTGCAAATAAAAATTCTGAATCTCCTGTGGCTCTTCGTTATCAACTCTGTTAACAGCAGTCCTTCTGACAGAGTGTGACACTTTGTTCACTTCAAATGCATATTTTGCTGTTCATATTTTCATTAATATAACTTCCAGTTCTTTAATCTTACATTGCCTCCTGCACTATTATTGAAAAGCTGAAGAACAGAGAGCACACACAACACCTACAACAATGCATCTTTCACGTTTACCACTCATCCATTAATGTCTTTGAATGTCATTGTATAATCTGATGCTACAGAAAGGTTCTTCCCTTGCACGGGTTATGTTTATTTTTGAAACGTGCAATGTGCTCTCTGAACACAGGGCTTGTTTAGAAGATTTTTTTGATTGTAGACTTTTTATTGTAATCAAAAGCTTGCTTTCTGTCTGACCAAGTTAACAACAGCACCACTGCCCTTTGTAGTTCAAAATAATTTTTTTCCATATGCATTTTTCTGTTTTTTGGTGTACACATTTTTTATGCCCAAAGCCACACAAAGTTTTATAAATGAGACCCCTGGTGTGAAGACTTATCTATTATGTCTGTAGGTAAAAGAGAAATATTTTACATTAGCAAAGTTTTACTTTAAGCTAAAGAGTACACTCTTTAGTACAAATGTCATAATTTAGAATTCATCAAGATTAGCATAAATATTTGACCAGGACAGACTGATGTAACAAAACAAGTGTCCTTAATTAACACTAGAATCACCGAAACTTTACGAAAAAATCCCGGCCCTCCTTAAATCCCTTCGCAACTCTCTATCAGCGTCTTTTGTTTTGTAAATATGTCGATCAGCACAAGCAGCAAGCAGCCTGCTGTCCCATCCCCCGCCTTGATGGAGCTCAACTCTGCCAGCTCAAGCCAAGGCTCCTTATCTGCATGTGAGGTTCCTGGAGTTGTATAGGGTAAATAATACAGTATATCATTATTTGGAATACATGCATTTCATGTGTGTTCCGTGTCTACAAAGATCAGGAGCCTCATGTATAAACGGTGCATACGCACAAAAATGTTGCGTAAGCCAGTTTCCACGCTCAAATCGTGAAGTATAAAACCTAAACTTGGTGTAAAGCCACACACATTTTCACGGTAGCTAAATGCTTGGTGTACGAAAGTTCTCTGTTCGGTTTTGCAAACTGGCAGCACCCAGCGTCAAAGCAGTGCTTCTGTTCCAGTATGGTTTCCCTTTCTTTTTTAGATCCACATCCCTGACGTGGCTTTATCATATAAACTGAAATTAAACGCATATTGTATATTAGTTTAATGCATCCGATTGTAATTAACCTGTAACAATATAATGGTCCACAGAATGGTCAAACTATTCTAAATACAATAGCTGCTTTAGCGTTACTCTCACTGCACCTTCTTCTTCTTCTTTCAGCTGCTCCTGTTAGGGGTTGGCACAGCAGATGATCTTTTTCCATATTACTCTCACTGCACCACTCAGAGTATTTATATCATTGTATCTGTGTGGGGAATCACAGCTCCACAGCAGCTGATTGGAAAAAGAATTATCGGTATACATCATCAAGCACACGCTGCCTCAGCCACGCTGTCTATTGAACTGCTCTCATACGGCAAACGCTTTAGAGCCTTTCTTCACGGTTCAGAAACAGTTTCATCCCAAGAACTACAAACGCACTCAATCAGTCCATCAAGTGCTCCTTGTAGAACACTTTGTACTTATAAGTACAATTACCTCACTGTAAACTTGCGATAGTTATAATATTGCACAACCTGAGCCACTTTATAAAGCACGTATTTTCATAAGATAATTATATCATTTTTAAGATGAAATGCATCAAAATATGTTTATTATATTATACAGATAAAACTTTAACTTCATTTAAATAATCTTTATTGTTAATAATTAAACATGTGAGGACACGGTACCGCAGCGCTAGCAAGGAGCTGGCACTCCGTTCATGGATTGTTCCTGCCTCGCTGGGGCTGCCGCGACACTGGAAGGATAGATGGATAGAATAATTAAACATGTACTACAAAGATATTTCAATGTCCCTTAAAAGTTTTGAAGAATCGCCGTTCTAAGCTTGCAGATGGCTTAACGTCTATTACAGAGCTGATTGCGTGGTGATTGGGTATTTGGAGAAAGAAAAGTAAGGACAGGAATTGGGGGTTAGTACGTTTGAAAGAGACAGTACTGCTGCAATAAATTATTTCATCGAAGGTCGCACACGGCGCAGCAAGCATCTTGCGTGAGGCATGAACAATCACTGCGCCACCGTGTTCCCATGTTTAATAACATGCTTTAACTCCTATCATCATGAAAATGATATCAAGTATACATCTCAGTATTTTAATTATTCAGAGAGCTGTAATATCATGAATGTAATGGATTCTGTGTCCTGTCGGAGGAAGAGAAAGTACGTTTAAGAAGCAAATAGTGATTAACACACATAGAAGATCAAATACAAAACAAAAAATTTAACATGTGTGGTGGGCGTCTGGGGGCAGTACCCAGCCAGAACGCCTGGAAGGACCGGGAGAGGGACTATGCCTCCTCTGGACCACGAGAGGGCAGCAGCCCTGGTTTGTGTGGGGGCCACAGGAAAGGAACATGGAAGCTCAACCCTATAGGGGCCCGTGGTCAGCACCCTGAGGTGCTGGCGGAAGGAATACCAGGGACACGGAGTGCTCATCAGGAAGCTCATCAGGAGGCACCTGGAGCACGTCCAGTTGAACTTAAAAGGGGCCACCTCCTCCATTCGTCAGCTAGAGCTGGGTGGAAGAGGACGAAACTCAGAGGAGAGGAGTGGAGGCGGTGAAGGAAGGCTGGACAGTGAAGGGGCCCGGACTGAGGGTGTGTGGTGCAGGGGCACCGGGTTGTGTGCAGTATTGTTAATATTGTAAATATGGATAATATATGTGTTGTGGTGTTTAAACCACCGGTGTCTGCCTGTCTGTGTCGAGGCTGGTCTCCATACGTGCTGCTTTAGTTATGATGGGATTTGAGAAACTAGTAAATTAAGAGATTTTAAGATGAAGTTTATTATGCTCTACTTTAATGATAAAATAAACTATGTGATTAAAGTGGAAATTTCGAGATTAAAGTTGAAATTTCGTGCTTTTTTCCCCACTGTGTGCCTATTTTTTTTTTTCTCTGCACCCTAATAAGCTTTCATATGACACTCAGACGTTGGGCTACGACTCGCCTTTTCACGGCGACTTTGATATCTGACAACTACTTTTTGTTGTTTATACCACTGTTAAAACCAACAAATAGTACGTTTTTCCTTGCCTTCACTTGGTATTCACTGAAATTCTTTTATTTCCCCCATGCTTTTGCCATTGCCTTTCACAGAACGCTGAGCTTAAGGGCTATTTATATTAATTTGCATATTCAAAGAGGCATAATTATGGTAGGAGTTTGGGGAGTGGCAGCAGGCACGTGCGTTACTTTTCACGCTGACCAGGATTTATGTAGCGGAAGAATGTGGAAGTTGGCAAACACGCAGATTTATGCATCTGGATTTTTTTGTGTGTGCGCACCTTTCCACTTTTGTCCTTACGCCATGTTTTAGTGTGAATTCTACGCAAGGCGTTATGCATGAGGCCCCTGGGTACGTGTAGGATGAAAGGAAATGTGAGGCAAGAAATGCTGAACACATACCTAAAGCAGAAATTTTTTCCATGTTATACTAATAATGACGTGAAGTGTATAATGTGTGAAGACTTTGGTCCAAATATCAAGTAAACATGTGCGTTTTATTCAAGAATATAACCAAAGAAAAAAAACATCATTTGATTTACAAGTTGTGGTCAACAAATTAAAAACTCAAGCTCAAATGTCAATTGAGAGGAAGTTGATGCGTGTTTTTGAACAGTGCAGAGGTAAGAACTGCTGCCTTATAACCCAAAGGTACCGGGTTTGAGTCTCTGTGCTCAGAGTATTGAGCTGCTGCTATTATTATTACTATAATATAATAAAAACATACATTTGATTTGAGTCTGTAACACCTGGTGTAAATTTTGGCTACTTGTAAAAGTTAGCACTTGTTTTTTGTATTATTCAGTTTTATTCTGTCAATGACGTTCACGTGGTGCAACGAACTTGCCTCTCCCTCTCCCTCTCTAAGTTGATGGCATTTATCTCCATTCTTTTCACGAGAGCAGTGATGACCACAGTTGGTGCTGTGGCTGATGCCTGCTCAGAACTATTTGTTGTACCGGCAATCAAAGATACAATGTCCCATGACCACTATCAGACTAACATACGACATTTGCGCTTTGACAACAAAGACACCTGTGGAGAATGTGTGAAAAACGACAGATTTGCAGTGGTTTCAGACATCTGGCATCCTTTTCTTGAGAATTGTGTTCTGAGTTACAACCTAAGGCAAAGAATTTCTGAGTCTGTGGTCATAAAGTTTATGGAGCCGTTTCTGGACAAAGGCAGAACCATAACAACAGACAGCTTCTTCACAGCACTTTCCCTGGCTAACAGACTGCTGACACAACTCTGCTTGGCACCATACGTAAAATGGGACTTCTTCCTGCAGCTAAAGTCACTTCAGTATGCAAGCAATTCACCACGCTAGTGTTTAGATCTGGCAGTGCCATGCTGATGGTGTACATGCCCAAAAGAAGTCTTTGATTTCATTCTTTGCAACTTGTAAAAGATATCACTGAAGGGGGAGTAGAGGTAGCAGGAATACACAAGAATGATTTTTCAGACAGAGAAAGATGTATTAATCATCACACTCTGAAGGAAAAGTGTTGTAGTTTATCACATCATGTACTATATTATGACAAAATAAAAAAATAACGGACTAAAATATGTAACAAGTTAATTACTGCCAGCACGCTGGAGCCGAGTATATTCGGAAATGTACATTTGTTGAACGCTGTAACCAGGTAGAGTCGGTTTCCAGTGCAATTTGGAAGCACGCCAAAGCCGAGTATATGCGGCGACATACATTCGGCGACATACATTCGGCGACATACATTAATTGAACTTCGCTATCGGCTAAAGTTGTTTCTCAGTGCAATTTGCCAGCATGCCGGAGCCAAGTATATTCGGCGACGTACATTCATTGAACCCCACAACTGGCTATATTTGCTTCACAGAGCAATTTGCCAGCACGCCGGAGCTGATCAGTCAGTGCTGTATATTCGTTGAGCAACCAGGTCATGACCACTGCCGGCTCCGGCAGAGCTGCAGTACCACTGTCTCTGGGATTCAGCTGCTGCACTAGAAGAGCCTGCAATCATCAGCATTTACCTCTGTGTGTTTGCATGCAGACAGTTCAAGCGCAGTTGGCTCGGTGATTTACTGAATTTTCAATGGCGTCAGTTGCACCATGAACATATAATAATTGATTGTTGCAGTAGTTTCTTTTTTTTTAGTTTTTACTGTTCATTTGCAGTGTGTAAAATGATCAATGTTGCAGTAATTGTGATGCTCTTTGCATGGAAAAAAAATACGTGTTCCATTAAAATTTCACATTTTCTTTGTGAATTGTGATGTTTACTTAAAAAGTAAAACAGTTAACATCTAAAAAGTATTTGACGTCCAGGGGTGCATTAAACCCCAAGTATGTGTCGGTTTAAGGGTTAACCATCATTGTCGAAACCTTGATATACACATTATAGTACAAACATCAACGTTAACACGTGACACTAACTTTACTCGCCAAAACTTACCTCTCGAGAGACGGCGGCAGCATCACAGCTCCAGGATGCTTGCGTTGGTATACTGTGTGCAGTCTTGACAAACAATAACAAACAATACTGCCCCCAGGCGTTCATGTAGTGCATTGCAGTTACAAAAACCAATGTGGTTCTTTGTGACTGGAGCCTCTATTGAAGGTTCTGTTTATGACGCGTCGACAATAAAAAGTCCACGTCGACGATTTTTTGTAGTTGACGTCGTCGATTACATTGACTAATCGTTGCAGCCCTAATCATGAATACCTTTGAGATACTGATACTAGACTATATAAATTCTCTTGTGGTAGACTACCTTGCCCACTGCACTTTGTGTATTGGACAAAGATAGGAGTGGAGGATGCAATTAAAGTATCTATCTGCTCCACAAAGCGTATTCTTTCCTGGGCAAAGCTGGTAGCATGGTGAAAATTATGTTTTTAGATTTGTCCAGTGCCTTCAATACTATCCAGCCATCCCTGTTAAGGGGTACATTTAGAGATATGCAGGTGAATGAGCCTATGGAGCCCTGAATAATGGACTATCTCTTGGGCAGACCACAATTTGTAAGAGTCAAGGACTGTGTTTCTTACATGGATGTGAACAACACTGGAGCATCACAAGGAATAATCACATCTCCTCTTCTCTCCCCTCAGTACACCTCCAACTATAATTATAACACCATGTCATGTCACTTGCAGAAATTCTCAGATAACTCTGCACTTACGGGGTGTACTGATAAAGGGCATAAAAAAAGAGTATAAGAGTCATGGGGAAAAGTTTGTTTCTTGGTGCAAATAAAATTGTCTGCATCTTTAACATCAGCAAAACAAAAAAACTGGTTATTGACTTTCTACGCACCAAACAGCCTCTATGTCCGGTCACTATTCAGGGAGTGAATGTAGAGGTGGAGCACTCCTACAAGTACTTGGTGGGCCACATCAATGACAGGTTGGACTAATAAGAAAGAGCAAAGCAGTCTCTTTTTTCTTAGGAGACTGTCTTCCTTTAATGTGGATAGTGACATCTTCTGCAATTCTGTGATGGCCAGAGTGATTTTCTACACTGTGGTGTGCTGGGCTGGTAACATCCCTTTCAAGGAGGCTCACTGAATTAACAACCTGATTAAAAGGGCAGGCTCAGTTAGAAGACTTGTCACTCAACCCACTGGAGGTAGTAGGGGAGAAGAGAAACAAAACTGAGTGCCATTATGAACAAGGCCGCACATCCTCTCTCAGATACACTAAGACAGTAAAACCTCAATAATCTTTCAGTCCCCACTAACTGCCAGTGTCTACCTATTACTACTACCTAACGATACACCACGAGCTATGCACATTAGAACACCTCTCCCTCATGCTAGCTTTCCCCAGCACCACGTCATGCAGTATTTTGAAATCACAGTGTCAGTTACGTACCTTCAGTTTTAATAATGTTTCGTAGCTTTTCTCTTTTTTTATAATTAAACTACTATACATCCATCCATTGTCCAACCCGCTGAATCCGAACACAGGGTCACGGGGGTCTGCTGGAGCCAATCCCAGCCAACACAGGGCACAAGGCAGGAACCAATCCCGGGCAGGGTGCCAACCCACTGCAGGACACACACAAACACACCCACACACCATGCATACACTAGGGCCAATTTAGAAATTGTTATGGCAAATAAACGTATGAGTGTGGTGTTGGAATTGTCACAAAAAATTTAAATTATTAAATGTTTACGAAATGGCAAAAGTGCCTCAAGTATTGCTTCAGTTCACGGAGTAGGAAGAACAACAGTGAATAATATAAACTGTGATGCCAAAAAAATTTAAAAACATGTCGAAACTGAAAACCATTGACAGTAATATTATTCTACATTAATGTTTTTCTGCATTGTAATTTTCTTTTTAAATTCTATTATATTATGTTTTGTTAATATGTTTGATGTGCAGGCAGCTTGTGATGCACCGTGGAGGAGGAGAAACGGTGGAATGAATGGTATAAGTGAAGGGACCGGGTGAAGGGCTTCTGTTCTGTGAGGGGGGAACTGTGTGGTGCTTTGCCCTGTGAGCACTGTGTGCTGGGCTATAAATAAACTGTGTGTTGTGTGGACTAAAACCTGTCTCCTGCCTGTCTGTGTCAGGGTTAGGGTGCATAGGCTTCACAGGTGTTATTAAATTATATATACCTTTCTTAAAAATATGTAATCCAATTTGTGTCCACAAATGTATTTGAAGGATTTTCCAATATTTCCAGCCATTAGCAGGCTGCTGTTATTATACTTTTACTGAAAAATTAGGATTTGCTGTCTATTGCACTGTGATTTGTTACTTTAAATGTTACAAATGAAAGTTGTTTGGAATAAGAATATCTGCAATATTTCTTTAAAATGCTTTTTAAAATTCTCATCCATTTTAAACAAATGGAAGAATAAAGAAATCACTGATGATACACCACTTGGCAATACTTATCCATCTTCAGTTTTCTCAACTTAAAAGGACATAGATGATGGATTTAATTCTCACACAGAAATTTGTATGTCGAATTGATTCTTCATAAATTTGGGTCATGAAGCATAGATTAGTGGGACTAATTTCAAGATGGACAAAACTACCTTGTAGGTTGATAATTTAACTCTCAGTGCAGACATCCAGCGGGTTGGCCTTTTTTTCTAAATACAGTATAATAATATAACTCAATAAGCCTTACAAATCTGTCTCAATTTCAACATACAGTACAAGCCAAAAGATTGTGGGTTGAGTTGTACAAGTGAATCATAAATCTAGCATAGAAATTTATTAGCGTAGGAGGGAAAATCACAGAATAAGCTAGCCTTGTCAAACCTGGTTAATCTTATTAAGGGTCTTGTGGGCTGCAGCCCGGCCTGGCATTATCAAATGCAAAATGTGAGTGGTGCATCGGTCCATTGTATAGGCCACTCATACCTACTCCTGCATACATAATAACACTGGGTGTGATAAGAGGTATATGGTGAAATGCAATCTTTTAAATGAATCGGGTCCTGGAGCATGCAGGCTCTGAACGAGTGCTGGTGGGCACATGCTGGAGCTCACTCCAGAAATGATTGGAGTGCTTGGTTGATTGCGCATTCACATACAAATGCAAGCAGATCTGTCAGGTACCTCATTCACACCTCAAAGTAGGTCCAGGACAACACCTGCTCCCAATTGGGCAGTATATAAGGGAGCCTGCATGGCAGAGATGGAGATCAAAAAACAAAAGAGATCAGAAACAAAAACGAGAATGTGAGAACACAGGTTATGGGAGAAGAAAGAGGCACAACAGTCAGGATCCCGTGTCACTAGGAAAGGTTTTAACCTTGTTTTTATTGGAGATATTTATGGAACATTTAAAGTTTCATATGTTAATGGATTATTTATTTATGGTCTAGTCTGGATGCACTGCACGTTTTTTTTTTAATAAAAGCACAGAACACTTTTGCACCAATCCTTGCTGACTGTGTTTGTCCTCATTTGCCCAGATCATCTTGGTTCATGAGTATTGAGGGTTCTAGGTTAAAAAGGCTGCCAGAAGCAACCAGGGAGCATGGAGCCAATCGTCATACTGGGCCAATTCAAAATCACAAATTAAACTAGCATGCACAGGTAAATAATTAAAAGAAGGATGAAAACATGGAGTATCATCTACATTAAAAACAAGACTTCTATTCAGTCTAATTTTCATGTTACATTTTAGGGTGAAATTAACTTTCACTCTTTTTTCCTTGTATAAAATATAAGCTGACAAATTTTACAGTTAAATAACTGTGCCACATACATATTAATGGTTAAAGGGGCTCTTTTTTCAGGGGAGCTCCAGTTCCCCGCCACAATCCAAAGACACACTAACTGGTATTGTGAAGAAGAGAGACTACAGTTAACCCATTGGATGTATATATGTCCTATCAATGGTTGTTTCTTGTTTTCTGTTCAATCTTAGTAGGATGAACTATGGCTTCTGGTGAACATGTACTTAAAAACATGTTTAAAAAATATGGTGATGAAACCAGAGTTTGGGAAAAAATTGACACTGAGAATAAAACTGAAAGGCAACAAGAATCAAAACTAAATAAGCAACTGCTTTCTGAAGTTTTATTCATTAAAAACGCAGCATGAGATGTTTTCAGCTGGACCATGAAATCTATAAGGCTCTCTCAGCATTCAATGGATTCTTCCTTTGTACATTACTTTCATACAGTAGATATGGATATGCATGTGCATTAACCTTCTAGTAATATATATATACTGTAGCTTCTGCTTCTGACATTTACAGGAAGTTTCACATGTTAAATATGTTAAGATGTAAGAGATATGAGTCGATGAGATGCCTAACCATCAAAGAAATTATTTACTCAATCAAACCAGTGATTTTAGAGTTGTCAGTTAAACTAGTCTCCTGGATTTGGGAGGCAATAGCTTTAGTCACTGCATTAACATGTTTGGGTGGGTATTACTGCCACACCCCAAGAAGGTCAACTGAGAGTAACTGCCAACTCTCAAATGGCAGGTACATAAGTAAGTGTGCTCTGCAATGGTTTGAAAACCACCTGGTGTGGATTCCTGCCTTGCACCCAAATTTGATTGTACTGTATAGGCAATAGTTTTGTGTGATCCTGAACTAGATGAGCAGGTAACAAGGTGGACAGATGGACACAGATGAATAAACATGCAGCAAGGTCCCTTCTAGTAGCAGTGTCAATTCTGACACTTTGGAAACTTTGGAGAGTCAAGTATCTACCCACTGCTCCTCCTGAATTGATGGATTAACAGCATGGTACTTTTCTCCAAGTATAACAGTAGTTTAGTTTATTACAATAATTCTCTCTTTGCATTTATATAGTGCTTTTCTCACTACTCAAAGTGCTTAGCAATTGTAGCTTCCATGTGACCTTTGGATAGGCAGGTTTATTAAATGAACTGGATGAATATTATTTAAACTGAAAAACACAAACAAAATTAGTATGTTTGATTTTCCTACCTGTTCCCAAAGTAAATATGGAAGAGCATTTGTTTCTCCACTGATCATTGCTCATTTAAAAGGGCTGGTTCATATATATAAAATGCTAAGAGTTGTCAGTCTGTCATGGAACCACTGGGCCTTGAGCCTTGATCTTGGACTTAATATGATGTCATAAGCGTAACATGACCCAAGAATTGGAGATGCGGCTACCTTGGCCATATAATTGGGCTTCAGATCCTACTCACAGCAAGTGGAGGTGCTTCCGTGCGATATGATTGACATGAAAAGTCTAGGAGCAACAGCTGCTAACAGTGAACCAAACTGTACAGGGCGACTAATCATTTTCATTACAAATTTAAGTTATACACTCCAAGTGCAAAAGACGGTCATACACATCATAAGGGCATGAAACACGTGATGGTACTTTTGGAAGAGTGGTCTACGTACTGTGTTTTGTAAACAAGCGCTTGAACCACCTTTCTTTTCGAGTACTTAAGGGCCAAGTGCTTCTAAGTTCAAAAATTAGCACAGCCATTCATTTTCAAGTCCATATACTCATTTCAAGGCGATAGTGACCAGTATCTTACCCCATTATTATTAGGCTCAAGTCAGGAATTTACCCAGGAGGGGTGCCAGTACACCATAGGGCACACATATAAGGACAACAGGTGGGCATTTTGACCACATAGCAATGGACTATGAAGCAAAAGTAGAATTACTGAAGAAAACCCACTGAGTGCAAGCCTAGATTCTGGGCGTGCAGGCATGAGGTAGCAAGGTTAAAAACCATGTCACCTTGACAGTAAGTTCAAATATGGCCCTACCACCATTACAACAATAAAGAAAAAATGTTAATATTAAAATACACACCAGTACTGGGTCACGTTAAAAGTAAGAAAATCTTGACGTGTTTTTACCCAGATTTAACAGGGCAACATACTGACACTTAGAAAAAGACTGTGGCTTTAAGGTACCGGGCCATTACAAAATATATATTTCGCGTAATCTTGGGATGTTCAATAATTGGTTAGTCCTGCTAGGCAGGTGATTTGATGGTGATAATTAGCGTTATGAACATTGCCCATTTATAAAATGCAAAAAGCTGCCCCAAGTGTGTGTTTGCTGTGTGTGCCTATGTATGTGTTCACCCTGCGATGGACTGGAGTGCTGTCCAGCGTTTGTTCCTGCCTTGCAGTTTATTCTAGCTGGGATTGGCTCAGGCCCAAGCTACAGCCCTGGTCTGGAGTAAGCAGGTTAGAAAATTACATGACTATATAAAATTACAGGATTAACAGGCATAAATATACAAAAATCCCTGTCGCATTATACAGGTAGGTGCTACACATTGGTGGCGGTTGAAGTGGTTTCCCTCTAAGCGCTTTGAGTTGCGAGAAAAGTGCTATATAAATGTAATTATAAATGTAATATATAAATGTAATTATTATTATTTTAAAATAAATACATATCCGACTATACACACAATAAATGAGCTGGCACAGAGGTTTGTGATGTTGCTTCAAAGCTCCCACAGTTAAGGTTGAACTCCAAGTCCCACCAGTCTGTGTAGCTTTTCACTTTTTTGCAGCAGCAGCATTGGAAATTGTCTTGCTGGTTACGCTAAAATGAAATCTGGGTGTTGTGTAAATGTGCGGACTGACAGTTTTTCCTCCTACCACCCAATAGGTGGATTAGACGAGTACAGAAATGTCTGATGGACAAACAAAAATTGCAATAAGCCAGAAACACAAGCGCAATAGAAAATATATATGAGGAAGGTTTGGATCTACTAGAGATAGGCCCTCTGGGGCGTTTACAATACTGGCACGTTCCTGGGAAAAAGATCTAAGCGCTTCTGCAAATGTTTGCCAGGGGTGACACGCTGTTAGCCGCAAATCGCGATTAAGTAGGAAACAGAGAGGGTGCTTGCTACGTGCCCTGCAGGAACAGAAAAATCGCTGACTGGCATTTGTCGGCGAACGGCAGGTTATTTGAACCAAATTATCCTTTTTTGTTTTGTTGTCAGTGTAGTTTGAAGGCAAAGAAGTTGGAAGGCCCTACGCCCCATTTTTCTTCTTATCGTAAATGCAGAGTAGTGGAGGTCGGGAATCCCAGCGCTGCCCTAAATGAGAGAATTTGCTGACTGTGCCTTCTTATTTGTGTTCACCTGCTCTTTCTCTGTTGTCATATCAAGTAAGAATTTGAAGCAAAGAAAAAAAAAATAAGGGATACACTCCACCCCAGGTCCGCGGTACAAACTGACTCCTTCGACTGTCGCGTGAGGGATGGGGGTTGAGGGGCTGTCTACCTCTAAAGAATCTAAACGAAACAACTTCTCAGCTGGGAAGTTTCCAGCAGGTTCGCACAGAATGGTGTATCACCGAATCCATTTCATCCCGTCAGGGCTGCGGGTGCTAAAAGTAACCCTGCGCTGAGCACCGCACTCACAGCTGCCCGATTAACGTTGGAAACGCCACGCGAAAGCATGGGGCCGGGATTTAAACGCAAGTTTCCGGAGATGCGAAGCAGAAGCAGCGCTTACCACAGTGCAGCATCTAATCGTATGCGTTATCTGACAACTGCCATTTCACAAAACAGCAGAGGCTAGGCAAAGAGTCATGGCCGGGAGATGCAGACCGCTGATCTGGTAACACACCGATCCAGCCACGAGATCACCTCGCCCTTTCCGTTTCGTTTTTATGATAAATAAAATACAATAGTAATCTCGACCTTGCTTATTCGAAATAGTAACCCGTCCTGTCCGGCACTAGCCAGCGGGGTACACTTACCTCTTCGTTTAGACATCGTCGGGCTCCCACCTTAGAAAACGAAGCAAAGCGGACCCTCTGCGTTTCTTGGCGCGAAGCTCACTGTAGGTGCAGCCGAATGAGGAAGTCCGCGTCGCGCACAGCCCTGTCTCCAGACTCCGCACTGCGAAACTCACCGCCCACCTAAATTCATCAAACACGCTTTTCAGCACCCCCTCTCGAATTATGGTTATTTTATCTTTAGTTGGTGAATACAAAAACTGCGCAAGAGACAGTGAAAACCAACTGTGGTATGGCATTTCCTGGCTTGTGGGAGCAGAGGCTACCCACTTGTCCTGTATACAAGCAGCGTCCACAAGGAACTGGAAAGTCGTAATGGGGTAAAGTTTTGTACTTTTGCTATATTTAGAAGTTACTGTAATAACTTAAAGGTCATGCCAACGCGAGAAGCACTATAGAAGAATGAACAAAATTGAAAAGCAGAGGTACCGTGCACCCACTGTCCAAAGTTCGTAGTGTTGGCACACTTTGCATGTTCTTCCCTGGGATGCGTGTGTTTGTTTTTCCCTCCCACACACCCAAAAGACGCGTCCGTTAGGTTAATTGGAAATTCTGTATTGGCACCAAGAATTTGTACGTGAATGGACACAGCGGTGGACTGCCGTCACTTGCATCCACCGCAATCAGGATGGAATAAGGTACTGTACTGCGACCGTGAAATAAATTGAACGGGGTTGAGAACATTTGCATGGGATAATCAACACGGGTTTCCATGTACTACAGACAGAATCCCCAAATGAACAATCCAGTTTACCCCATTCTGAAAAAGTAAACCTCTTACGTATTGTTTAGTAATATACACATATAATAGAAGCTGTTTACCAAAAACAAAAGGCTGAATTAGTGCAAGCCACCCTAATTTTGGGGTGTTCATAAGAAATGTAATGATTTACTTTATGAGGTAGAAGTACATAATAAACAAGAATAGTAGCGTCAGATTTTTGAAATATTAAAATGTGTGTATCACTTTAAATGTATAAAGTCTAAATATTCTTGATTGTAATAGAAATATGCTATTTTCGTCTTCTGAAAGAGGTCAGTGGAGGGCTAGTTCCTTAGTAAAGGATCAAAATTTAAAAGCAACATCACATACTGTATGTAATCACTGACTTTAAAATAGTCTAAAACGGTACACCACATGCTCATGTTTGAAATCTGACATTTGTAACTTTCTGGCAGTGACTCTTAAAGAGCTAGGACCACTGGTAAAAAATCAGATATCAAAAATATTGTCATGTTCATGATCAGCAACCTCGAAATAGCATAAAACCAGACTCCACATGCCTATATTACTGATTTCCATTTTTTCAACATTCTAAAATAATAATAATAATACATTTTATTTATACAAGGCACCTTTCAGAGAACTCAAGAACACCGAACAAACAATAAATAAATAAATAAAAGACACAATTATAAACAACTTAAAACATTAGAAAATCTAAAAATTAAAACCAAACAAAACCACTGTAATCATAAAGAAAAAGCCATTTTAAACAGATGCGTTTTAAGTTTACATTTGAAGAATGAATATGATTTGATGTTTCTGAGCTCGGTAGGTAATGTATTCCAGAGCTTGGGAGCAGAACGGCTGAATGCTGTGCTCACCATGGTGGTTAGATGGGCAAGAGGGACGGTCAGATGGGTGGAGGATGAGAATCTAAGGTTACGGGAGGGAATGGCAACATGAAGAAGGTCAGGCAGATATGGAGGGGCGAGGTTATGAATGGCCTTAAATGTTAATAGCAGAATCTTAAAATCAGTTCGAAACTTAATCGGGAGCCAATGAAGCTGCTGCAAGACCGGAGTAATATGGTGAATAGATGGGGTTCGAGTAATGATGCGTGCTGCAGAATTCTGGACTAACTGAAGCTTATGAAGAGATTTACTGTATTAGGGAGACCAAAGAGGAGTGAATTGCAGTAGTCCAGCCGAGAAGTGACATGACTATGAACAAGAATGGCAGTGGTGTGAGGAGTGAGGGAGGGGAGAATGCGATTAATATTACGTAGGTGGAAGTAAGCAGACCGGGTGATGTTATTAATGTGAGATTGGAAAAATAGAGTACTGTCGAGGATGACACCCAGACTCTTGACCTGAGATGATGGGGAAACAACAGAGTTATCAATAATAAGAGAAAGATTATTGGTTTTGGATAATGATGATTTTGAACCAATGAGGAGAACCTCAGTTTTGTCACTGTTTAATTTATGAAAATTCGAAGAAAACCTGGATTTAATTTCAGCAATGCAGTCAATAAGCGAAGGTGGTGGAAAAGAGGAGGTGGGTTTACTAGCAAGGTAGAGCTGGGTGTCATCAGCATAACAGTGAAAATTAATGTTATCTTTACGAAAAATATTGCCAAGGGGAAGAAGGTAAATAATAAAAAGAAGAGGCCCCAGGACAGAGCCCTGGGGCACACCTGAAGTAGCAGCGGTGGGTTGGGATGTGAAGGTTTTAAGCTGTATGAACTGAGTGCGGCCTGAGAGGTAAGATCTAAACCAATCAAGTGGAGTGTGGGTAATGCCAATCAAAGATAATCTATTAAGGAGAGTGGTATGACAAATAGTATCAAAGGCCGCACTCAGATCAAGGAGGATGAGAATAGTGATTAGACCAGAGTCAGCAGCCATAAGGAGGTCATTGGTAATTTTAACAAGTGCCGTTTCTGTACTATTCTGTGAAAAAGAGTAACTTTGAAACCTCATATCCCATTAGGGGATGGTCTGCACAGCTTCAAGTCCTTCTGATCATTTTTGCTAAAGACATCTTCATCATTACAGTGTATTTCCTGCATACAATATGGTCCCATATGGCCTTAGAATTATGGATTTTCAGGTTCTAGAGGGCCAAAAAAAGGCAGGGAGCCCCTAAAAGTGTGACATCTTGCATAACCAGACATCAAGATGAGGCAAGTAGTATATCATATGGGTATGGGGGGGGGGTGCTTTCGAACTGGGGAGTCAGGGGGTGCTGGACAAAAAACTGTTGTGATTTCAAAGCGTCCATAAGCAATCCTTATGAATGCAAAAAACAGCAATGTTCTATTGCGAAGAAAGTTTTTTTCACTTGCTCAAGTAAATTATGTTGCCTGAGCTAGTTAATTAACTAGTTCATGCTATATTTGTTCAAAATGTATTATGTTATTCCGATGAAAAATCATGTCTCACTTTCAGAATGCATTACTGTATGCCATCTGCAAAATAATGGCATGTTTTTGAACTACATGAAGGATATTCATAAATGATGGCCATCTTTTGTTATCCAAAACAGGTTAAATATCTCACTTGCTAAACAGAAAACATGGTGAATATATTCTTTATGATATTAAGTCAAATTAACTTGCTGCATATAATTCTCTTGCAGGAAACAGCACTCTAAACACGTAAAAGCAGTGTTCTGTGCTCTAATATAAAGTTTCATTTTATACTTGAATAACTCATCATAGTGTTTATCCCAAAATATAATATATAATCACAATTTTATTTAAAGGCAAAAATTGTTTAGAAAAGCAAAAGTAATTATTTAAATAAGATGCTACAATAATCTCTTGTTTTATACTCCATTTACTGCTGAATCTCAGCCTGTAGCTTGATACTTGGGTAGTTGTTATTATATACAGTAATTGTTATACTGAAATACTTAAAAAGATTCTCTTCTAAGCTAAGCCGAGACAACAACTTTACAGAACTCTCCAAGCTGATACCAGCCCAAGACTTCCTTTCATGCTTTGCTGGAACTGTGAATCTTAATGAAGTTAGAAAATTTCACAGGAGGAGTGCAGGCTGGGGCAGGATAAGAATGGTGCTGTTAGATGGCATTTCAGTCCTAGGCCAATATAACCCCCAACCAATTATTATACTTGACCTTCGAGATGAGTGGGCAGAGCAATGACAGGTGGCTGTTGGAAGTATTCAGTGTGTTGGTTATTGCTGGATGAGGCTTTCATCAAGCATTTTGGGTTGGGGAAAATGTGGAAAGTATGGAAATCTATTTACATAAAAATGTAATTTACATAAAAAAAAAACATATTTTTAAGAATTTCCCCCACATTATATTTTGGTTCCCCCTATGAAATTCTCCTTCATTTTACCATGGTCCTTATTTCCCCCAAACAATGGAGAGATTCCCTTTGACATGGCAACTCTGTAATAAACAGAGAGTGAGATTACCCAGATAAGCAGGTAAGACACCCACATTTTAGGTTTAGGTTTCTTTATTTAGTCATGTTTACACAAGAAAACATGAAATTTGCCTTCTCAGTTGCATCTAATAACAGGTAACAGACAGAATGAAATAAAACAGACAAATAGAAATAAGAAAGGTTAAGGTAAGGCAGTTAGATAAAACATATTTAGACCAAAAAAAAAAAAAAGGTAACAGGATATATATCAAAACCTTAAACATTATCTCCGATATTTCTTATTGAAAAGTCGCATGACACTAGGAAGAAAGGAGTTTCTGGAGCGATTTGTGTGGGTTTTCAAAGCAACTATCCTTCCTGATTTACTGAAGTTTAGTTCTACATGTAATGGATGTCTGTCATCAGTTGAGATGATTTCCAGTTTCTTTAGCATTGCCCTCTGACACACACTAGTCAAATCATCTACATCAGCCCCAATAACTTTAGCTGCATACTTCGTAATCTGCTGGAGCTTTTTTGAGTTTTGGTTTGTCAGACTATTAAACCAGGCAATGAAACTGAAAGTGATCACAGACTGGATCATACTGCGATAGAAGGACAACATGAGGTTCTTGTCTGCTTTAAATAGTTTGAGTTTATGGAGGAGAAATAAGCACTGGTTGCATTTAGAAAATAATTTTTTTGTACATTGCACCCAGCAAACACAATGATCAGACTTACAGATGCAGCAGTCATCAACCAATAGTCACCTTTGGTAGACATGAATGTGCGCAGCAGTCATCTTCATCAAAATCCCCATTCTCAACACCCAAGGTGCTTGAGCATGTTTTAATTTAAAATGCAATGATCACTTGTTAGCAATAAATTGTGCCCAACTGGATATAGCTGAGATGGGCTCTACTTTCAGTGACCCTTACAAGGAAAAAGTGGATTTAGAAAATTTGTGTGTGCAGTGGGGCACTTAGCAGTAAAGGTTTTTGACATTAAAGCACAATGATGCTGTTCAGGCCCCAACGTTGAGACCTTTTGTGTCACTAATCAGAATGTCCTGAATATGAAAATAATTATTTTAATGTAATTATGATTTGAAAGTTACCTTAGCCACCTGAACAGATATAAAAGATCTATATATGTTGTTAGTATTTATATAGACATGTATATTTTTTATTTTGGGAGTACAGGCAGCTAAAGCGACCTGCCTGAACTGGTAACCTTGTGGTTTAAATATCAATATCCAAGGCACTAGGACACAATGCTAGTACTGCTAAAAGTTCATTTATTTTTAAAGTGCAGAATATAGATGTAATGGTTAGCACTAATGTGCCACAGATCCAGTATCTTGCATATGAATCTTACAGTCAGTTTTCTGTATTAATTTTGCATGTTCTCCCTCTGTATTAGGTTTTGATCCAAGTACTTCATTTTTCCTTCATGTGCTAAAGAATTGCCTGTTAGGTTGATTGGTCACTTGGCCCTATACAGGTTTGAGAATATGTGGGAGTTTATATTTCAGTCAGTCAGTGCCCCATGCAGGTTAATTTCCTGCCTGGCATCTGATGCTACCAACATATAGTATATTTCTAGTCGTAATGACCCTTAATTGGATTAAGTGGGTTTGGGAATCTGGGCTCAAATTCTGGCATGGACAGTGTCAGTGCTGTGTTCACACATTCCTTCAATATGCACAAGGATTTTTTTTTTGAGGATTCTAGTTTCTCCCCATATTCAAAGTCAATGATTACCAGTTCTAAATTTGCTTTTGTATGAATGAGAAGATTGCATCTTGTAGTGAAGTTTCAACCTGTTTTAGGTTGTTTCCAAGCCTGATTAGGTATTAGTTTAGTTACCGTTTCTTGGTGTAAAAAGACTTTGAACATAAATTTGAACTGTATGAGAAGTGGGAATTCAACGTGCAGTTAGTATATGGGTGAAAAACTGGCCCAAGCATAAGGAAGCAAAGGGTTTTAAGGTACAGTATATAGAGCCTTATCAGAATTGGGTGATCTTAAAAGTGATGTCCCCCAGGGGTCAGTGTTGGGGCTGTTGCTCTTTTTATCTATAAATGACCTGACTAGGAATGTAAATAAAAAGCTGGTTAAATCTGCAGAATTGTTTGTGAAATTGCAAATAATGTAGAGAGCCCTGTTTAAGTGAATCCATAAACTATGTGTAAGTTTAAGTCTTGTGCTCTGACTGGGACACATCACAATGTTGACCTTTTTTTTAAGACATTGTTTGGCTGAGTTGATGTGTTTCTCTATCTTTGTATTGAAAATGAAAATCTTTAACATCAGCTTTTTGGAGCTATTCATTTTTTGCTCTCTCTTTATCAGAGCCACTGTCCACACTGAATGCCACCAATATGCTATGATCTTGTGCAATGAATAAGCTGGATTAGCTTTGTACAAAAATACTCTATCTACTGAAATTGAGGCCAAAAAGTTCTACCTTGATCTCATTAGAACATCATTTTTTTCCTCCAGACATGGTTTTTGTCTTACAATAGCTGGTAAGGAATTGGTGGGCAATGAGTGGTAAGTCCTTTAAGGTTGGCTATTGGCATCTTTGTAACCTCTCTGATGAGCTTTCCCTTGCCCTGTCTTCAGTTTTACGGAAATGTCCTGGTGGTGCAATGCTTCCTCTACTTCCTAATGATGGATTTCACAAAATTCTGTGGGGTATGTAAAGCCTTCAAAAAATTTTTTGTATCTTTTTTCTTGACTGTACCTTTGAATGATCAAGAACACTTCAGGGAAATCCTAACGAAAAAAAACATTTTCTTTAGGGCTAAACAGAGTCACTTTGGGGAAAATTACCTCTGGAATGTGACTGGTTTAATCTGAACACAGATACCATCCTAAAAGGTGTGCACACTTAATGCAACCAATGCATTAAAAATTCTTTGCTTTGAGTTTTTCTTTTTTCTAAAACAATTACTTTTACACGTACATATTGCTGGTTAAAGGGGAAAATGACAACTGACATGATTAATTTTCATTTCAGCTTCAACAAAGTTGGAAATGTAAAGAAGGGTATGGTGACTTTTGATGTCCTTCATTTTAATTAAAGAAAGCACACATTGACAGTTGGAATTCTATGTATAACTGATAAATGTATTGTGTACGTTTTGTTTTCTTATATTTGGGTTACAATGTTTATCTAAAAAGTGGCTTGACATTTAATTCCATGTTGATGTTAACTTTTCCTATTATTAGCTGCTGTTTATTACTAATTATTATTAAACTTGTTTTGCTTTCACTAAAAATAATGATCAAAAGCTGCATAATACTGCACAGTAACAGAAGAGTTTAAATGGAACACTAGACAAATGACAAGCACATACTGTACTACAGTGGTGTGCAAAAGTAATTAATCCTCTTGAAAGTCGTCATAGTTTTCTGCATAACCAATTAATTGTACACATATTTATCCATTCAGTATTTTTAAGGTGAACTCCTATGCTGTAACAATATATTTCCAAAGTCAAAATAAACCATTTTCTGTAGATATTTTGAATAATTAAAAAAAAAATCAAAAGTTAGCATTAGTATTCAAGCCCTATAGACTTATACTTTGCCAAGAATCCTTCTGCTGCAATAACAGCCTTAATTCCTTTGGGGTAAGTATGTACCCGTTTTGCTCATTGCTCCATGAGTGATTATTCCCCTTTATTCTTGGAAGAATCCTCTATGTTGGTGGGATGGTGTGCTACAGTTTCTCAGTTGGGTTACGATCAGGGCTTTGACCTGGCCATTCCAAAACATTCACCTTTTCGTTTTTTGAGGCATTCCAGTGTTGTTTTGGCCTTATGCTTTGGGTCTTTGTCATGTTGAAAGATGAATATTCTTCTAAGCCATCAGTTCATAGCAGAAGGGCACAAGTACTCCTACAATATTGTGCAGTATTTGTGTCCATCCATTGTCCCTACAGGTCTGACAAGATTCCCAGACCCAGCACATGAAGCAAAGCATCCACATATCATGGTGCTGCCACCAGCATACTTCACTGTAGGTATGGTGTTTCATGAGGCATGCACAGTGTTAGTTTTACACTACATGTACTGTACCTCTTTGAAGTCTGGCCAAAAAGTTCTATTTTGGTCTCATCTGACCATAAAACTTTCACCCACATCTTAACTAAGTCTTTCTTGTGCTTTGTTGCAAATGCCATTCATGATTTTATGTGGACCTTCTTAAGGAATGGATTATTTCTTGCTGCCCTCCCGTAGAGGCCTGTTTTATGGAGAGCTCTTGAAATTGTGGACCCATGCACCTTCACTCCAGTTTCAGGCAAAGAGCATTGCAGACCTCTGAGAGTGACAGTTGAATTTTTAGTAGCCTCTCTCACCAGTCAGTGTCTTGCTGATGTTTAGTTTTGAGGGACGGCCTGTTCTAGTAAGAGTCAGGATGCTGTGATGAACCTTCCACTTTCTGATGATGGATTCAACAGTGCTTAACAGGATATTCAAACTTTTCAGTATTTTTGTAGCCATTTTCTGCCTTGTGCATTTGAATGACTTTGTTTCTTACATCAGCAAAACTGCCAATTTGTCTTAATATTTGCAGTGATTGTCCAACAAAGACTATGGCCCTTACAAAGTTTATTTTATATCTCCAGAGATATATATAGGACTCACAAGTAGTACCTAATTATGTTTAATTATGGTCAAATGACTGTCACCTTAGTGTTATTTGTGATTGTCATTTGTTTAAAACTAGAGCTTCCAAAGCACAGAGGTTTAAATACGCAAACACTAACTTTTGAGATTTTCATCTTCAGTTTAATATTTACAGAAAATGGTTTATTTTGATTTTGGAAATATATTGTTACATCATAAAAGATCACATTAAAAATACTGAATGGATAAATACAGTGGGGGAAAATAAGTATTGAACACGTCAATGTTTTTCTCAGTAAATATATTTCTAATGGAGCTATTGACATTAAATTTTCATCAGATGTCAGTAACAACCCAAGTAATCCACACACACAAAAAAATCTAAACAAATAAGTCCATAAATTAAGTTAACATATGGGTAATAAAGTGGAATGAAACAGGGAAAAAGTATTGAGCAAACCTATTGAAATTAATTTAATACTTAAGCCTTTGTTGGTAATGACATGTTCAAGACACCTCCTGTATGGAGAAGCTAGTCACATACATTGCTTAGGTGTCATTTTGGCCCATTCTTTCACACAAACAGTCTTCAAAACTTGTAGGTTCCGGGGGCCTCTCCTATGAACTCTGATCTTTAGTTCTTTCCTAGATTTTCAATTGGATTCAAGTCGAGTGATTGACTGGGCCATTCTAGCAGCTTTATTTTCTTTCTCTGAAACCAACTGTAAGTTTCCTTGGCTGTGTGTTTGGGATCATTGTCTTGCTGAAATGTCCACCCTCATTTCATCTTCAGCATCCCAGTAGATGGCAGCAGATTCTTATCAAGAATGTCCCGGTGTATTTCTCCATTCATCCTTCCATGATGTTCCCATCTCCAAACTTCACTGTTGGTATAGTGTTTCTGGGGTGATGTGCAGTGCCATTTCTCCTCCAAACATGGTGTGTGCAATGACATACATAGAGTTCAATTTTGGTCTTGTCTGACCAGAATATATTTTCCCAGTATTTCATTGCCTTGTCCAAATGTTGTGCAGCAAACTTTAAATGAGATTCAACCTACTTTTTCTTCAGTAGTGGAGTGTTGTGCGGTGAGTATGCATAGAGGCCATGGCAGTGGAGTGCATTACTTACTGTTTTCTTTGAAACAAGTATACCAGCTAATTGCAGGTCTTTCTGAAGCTCTTCGCTAGTTGTCCTTGGCTCTTGGACAACTCTTCTGATTATTCTTTTGACTCCTTTGTCAGAAATCTTGCGAGGAGCACCTGGTCATGGCCAGTTTATGGTGAAAAGATGCTCTTTCCACTTCTAGATTATGGCCCCAATGGTGCTCACTGGAACATTCAGAAGTTTAGAAATATGCCTGTAACCAATGTCATCAGTAACGTTGCAAAGGTCTTGAGAGAGCTCTTTGCCTTTACCCATCATAAAATGCTTCTTGTGTGAGACCTTGGTAATTAGAAATCTTTTTACAGACCATCAATTAGGACTTCAGCTGGTTTCTTGGCTTTCCATGATTTTTTGCATCTCCTTTTCTTCACGTGTTCAATACTTTTTTCCCTGTGTCATTCCACTTTATTACACATAACTTAATTTATGGACATATTTGTTTTGATTTCTTTTTATGTGTGGATTACTTAGGTTGTTACCAACATCTGGTGAAAATTTCAAGTCAGTAGCCCCATTAGAAATATATTTACTGAGAAAAATGTTGATGCATTCAATGTTTATTTTCCCCGCTGTATGTGTACAAATCTTTTGTCATGCAGAAAATCATGATGACTTTCAAGGAGATTGAATGCTTCTGCACACCACTGTATATAGATAGTCAATATGTTTATACCAAGCAAAGCCCTTTGATGTTTAACTTTTTGAAGTTAAAAGAAATGAAATGTGGACACAAGAAAAGGATTTTTTGCATGTGTAGTGATACAAAGAAGCATTCACCTGTCACACATAACATTTAACTGCAGTGAATACAAAGAAATAAGCATCTTCTCTTCCAAGGAATGTAAAAGAATGCAAAGCATTTCACTACTTTGATCCAAAAACAAAGTAGAAGAGAACTTAACTGGTGGCTGTTAGACAGGGCAAATATTTATTCACAGAGCTGTAAATGACCTCCTAATTATCTGTTACCACTTTTTTTTTAAATATAAATAATTCCTCCACATTGATGCAAGAGAGTGAACAATAACTACTGTCAATTCTGGGTTGCAATTACTGCATCTAAAGTTGGTTCATCTAGCTATCACGTCAAACTTTTTTCCCCCAAGTAGGAGATTAAGTACTGGATAACCTTAATGAAATTATATATACACTCTTTAAAATGTAGTGTTAACTGCTGGATTTTTTATATAATATTAGGATGTGGCTGAAAATCTGATAATATTTACAATGAAAACATACAGTAATGTAAAGAATCATATGAGGCTGGCACATTTTAACAGCTCTGTTAGATACTAGACAACCATGATATTTAGGCTACAACTGGTTCCAGAGTGGGCTCAGTTTTTCAGCAGCAATCATGTAACAATTACAATAAAGCAGATATCACTGACATACATGAAGGACACAGCTAAAAAGATGTAGTTAAAGTAGACAGGATTTGTGGAGGGTTTGTGATATTTCACACACACTCACACTGCTGCCAATTAGCTTAACTTGCATGTCTGAGGATGAGGAAGGAAAACACACATGGATAATGGGACAACATAAAAACTCCACATGCACAAGGACTGGAAATGGGTTTCAAATGCTGAATCTGTGTGCCACCATGCTACTATTCTGTGTCTAATTAAAACAAAAAACAGTTAAAAACAATCCCAATATTTTCACAAATCTGCATCTTTCCCTCAGTAAAGAGCTGATTGCTGAAGTCCACTGTTACTACTGAAGAAGTACCTCTGCTGCAAATAAAGACATACATTGAAGTTTTTACAGTAAGATGTTTTTTTATTAAAAATACATAGTTTTCAAAAGTCTTGTACTATTACAATTTGAATAAACACATTTTGTGCCATGTGTGAACTATGAAGGATTGTTGCCAACACTAAACAATAACAAATAAAAATATACATAATAAACACTCAGAAAACTGATCACCAATGTCTGTTTGTACTGGACCTATTGTCCAAATCCCCTCTGACAAATTTAACATCATTTCATATACAGAGATGATTAATGAACATAAACCAGAAAACGTGAGAATAAATTATTTGTTTGCTTCAGTTTAATTTTCTTATTTTATGAAAGCATATACAACAGAATTACATGACTGATAGGATTTTTAAAAGTGGCAGCTGTTAAAAATTGGTTTCCACAGCATGTGCAAGGCCTTGTGGTTTAATATCTTTAACCACAATTATTATTAAAATTGTACTTCTCTTTCCAAACTTCTATATGAAGATGATGTAACTGAAGTTGCATAATGAAAGAGTAACAGTACATTTCAGTAATTAAGTAATAATATTCTCCTTTCAATCCATTGTGACTTTAAAACAATATTAACCCTGGCGAAAACAAAAAATCAGATGAAATTTAAAAAGGTCCAAAAGCTGGGATAATTTTAAGCTCCCTTTGTGTTTTACATAGTTGTTACATAATATCTTTGCATCACCTTTCAACAAGGCTAATAATACATACAGTCATCTCATAGGGGAAGGAAGGTGACTATTTTAAGCTGACACTTAACCTCTCAAGATATACAGTGCATTGTAGAAAAAAAAGGGTTAAGTAATATATAAAGTACTGGTCATTTATACTCTCACCTTTTTCTACTGTTAGTATGGTCATGCAAAATGATAGCCATTTCCAAAAGAAATATTATTCTATAAATTCAAAGATGAAAACAAAACACATTTTAAAGTTTCAGACATTTTGAGAACTTTGACTAACTGCTGTTTGTAAAAGAGACTGATAGAATAAACAAAGCTTTTCCTACATGTCATGTCCTAAAATATCACTATATCTTTGTTTTCAAATATCTAATAAATTCTATGTGAGCCTCTACATGACCAGTTACCATGTAAAATTTGAATATGCAATTAAATGCTTCCCAGTTTGTTGGGTTTGTATATCCTGTGCATCAATTGTTTAGCCTACATCTGTGTCACTCTGTGGGGTGGGATTTTCAAAATGCATGTAATTTATTTTTGGAACTTCTATCAGCCTCCTATAAATCTCCACATATAATTTCCAAGATATGGTATCTGTATTTTAAATCTTTTTAACTTTTCAGTAATAAGGTGGCAACTTTCAAAAATTCATGGAATTAAGAACAGTGCAATTTCTTAGCCAATCTTTTAAAATTTAGTCATACCCACTTTTATTTAACACTGTCTCCTAGTTGGGAAAGGTTTTTAAATCAAAAATAAAATAAAAAATATCAACTTTTTGACATACGTTTTTCCTTCCTTCATTCTGTGTATCAGTTTTCTATAATAATAAATTAAGTCATGTATGGTCCCGGTAGTTTAGTGACCCAATCAAGTGTGGCTCACACCTGTTCTCCAAGGTCCAAAACTCTGAACTTGTCAAGATTGTAAAAACAAGCCTTGACTACGCGTCCACCAAAGTATCTTCCATTTAAGTCAACAACAGCTGGAAAAAGAAATATAAATATATTTCAATTCAAAGAAATTATTTCAAACCAGATGATGATACTTTTCACATACCGATATATCAGCAAATATGCATTTGAAATTTTGAAGGGTCTTAAGTATGCAGTTTTTGCTTTATTTTTAAAGAAGTAAATACAAAGGTTTTCAGTATTTTTTTGTCAAGTGTGCAATTAATTCAGTGCAGGATAATGCAAAAAGTTCTCAACATGCAAAAGTAGTTCAGCATGCTATGGTTAGGAAACAATTCACTGATTTCAGTAGCTCATGTGCTCCAGTTATAAATTATTAATTCACTGACAGATCAAACACTAATTTAAATCCAGTTGTTTTCATTCTTAATGTGGGTTTTCTAAATGGGAGCCAAGTGCCTTTCATGGCACTTTAATGCCAAGCGAACAAGATCTATGAGCTGTGTGCAATGTCAGTTGATACTGTAATTGACAAAGAAATACAAGAGCTTTTTAAGTTGGAGAGGGTCTGCTTACTCATTTTCTCACATCTGCTTATTTTCTCCATTCAGCCTTCTTACCGTATCTGACTTTCTATCTCTCTCTCCCCCCAGTGTGGTCACTCAGTCTCATCTGTCTGTATCTTTTTTTTATGCCGATCCTGCTTGTCTGTCAGAGTGCTTCTCTGATTAAAACTATTAGAGAAGATTAATTAAACATGTGATTTCACTTGTAAGATGCAGCTTCATATAATCACTGTCTTTTCACCAACCTTTGTGTGTCAGTGGGTGAATTAAAAACATAAATATATGATATATTCTGCTAAGATTCTTGTTTTTACTTAAAATATACAAAACCATTTTGGCTAAATTACAGAATTTTACTCTCACAAAATGAAAGATTTATGGTGACTGCTCATCAATATGATATATGCTGATGTGTCCTATAACCACAGAGCAGAAAGATCAGGATTAGTCTTTAAAATTGTAATTGTAACATCTTGACCCCATAACTCACACTTTAATATAGCAAGGTGAGTTATTTTCATTGTTGTTGGATTAAGAACAAACTGCAGGCACTTAAAAACTTTCTTCACTTTTACATTATCTGTACCACCTATCCAAATTCAAGGTCACACAGGCGGGTGCCTACTCTAGCTTCACTAAAATAAGGCCACAAAACAACTATGGACAAGGTGCCCGATTAGTGCAGGACACACACTTTCATACTGGGCAAAGTTATAAATGCCAAATAACTTAATACAAATGTCTTTGAAATGTAGGGGAAAAAACAGGGTTCTTTTCGAAATCCCAAAAGAGACAAATGATGAGTGTGCAAATTTAAATTGAATGTAAATTTAAACAGTCCAGATTTGAAACCAGGACTCTGCAGAGTTTTTGAGGCACTTCACCACCACCTTGTCACCCTGTAAGATAGTTTGTTACAATGAATCCCAATTTAGTTTATCAATCTGTTTTCTGAAAGTGCTATATTCAGTGTAGGATCACATAAGCATAAAAGGTAGCAAATAATCCCATGACACACTCATACAGACACATCCACTTAGATCCGTTTCATCAACCTGTTTTTATACCATGAAAGACAACCTGTAGTCTATTATAATTTTTTTTTTTTTTTTTTAAACTACACATTTGATCAAACATTAATTTACACTAGCTGTGTTACCAAGCATTCTCTGGAAACGTTTCTAAAACAATGGGCCTGAGCTTTAGTTTCACTGGTTATTCAGAAACAGTATATCAGAAGTATTACGTAATAACTAATTAGGGTTAGTTTTTGTATGTGATATGTGTAGGTTTTTCTTAGCTCACTGAAGCTCCTTACTCTTGAACATATAATTGTCCATGAGTAAAAACATTCTTGATATAGATCAATTCCTGCTTTTCCTATTGACTGACCTTAACTTCCGTTGATGGTCACTGCAAAATAAAATTTTACTGGAAACTGTATTCTTTTGAATTCAAACAGGTAATTAATTGAATAATGGAAATTTTGGGCATAAACATACTTTTGCTCTGTAGCAAAGCCTGTAAAACTGTCAGTTTTTACCAGTATTGAATGTAATGCTTTGATTTGTAATCCTATACAGTTACAAAGGTTTGGAGGGTTTAGATCAAATGTAATGTACAAATTAGAACATTAGAACAATCTAAATGAGAACGGGCCATCCAGACCAAAACAGCTTGCCAGTCTTATCCACTTTATTCTTCCAAAATAACACCAAGTCTAGTTTTGAAAGTCCCTAAAGTTCTACTGTCTACCACAATACTTGGTAACTTATCCCATGTGTCTATGGATCTGTGTGTGAAGAAAAGCTTCCTAATGTTTGTGTGAAATTGACGTAGGCTTTACGAATGGAAATAACAGTTTACATCAGAGAAACTAGGGAACTAAAATTTGCAACCAATAAGAATTAAAATAGATCTTGAATAAACTTACAAAATGAAAAATAATGGAAAGTTAAGTTTTTTTTTGTGAATTTCCCTTTGGGATTAATAAAGTATCTATCTATCTATCTATCTATCTATCTATCTATCTATCTATCTATCTATCTATCTATCTATCTATCTCTATCTATCTAAAAGTAGAGCAAACCGTAAATCCTAACCTTGGTATAAGCGCTATGTATCATAAAACGGTAGCAAGAAACTAAAATCGACTTTAGATGTGTGTTTTTATATCATTCAATCAAGAGTTTATTTTCGAGTTTACCACCAGTCATATTTTCACTATGTATTAATATAGCTTTACCATGAAGGCCATACAAGGCAACAAAGTTCTGAAGGCTACACGTTTACAGTGCCCTCCATAAGGTTTGGGATAAAGGCACATTTTTCCTTGATTTACCCCTCTGCTCCATAGTTGAAAATTACAAATCAAACAATTCAGACATGATTAAAGTACATGTTACAGACTTTAATTTAGGTCATTTGCATAAATTCTGCACTCACCATGTAGAAATCACAACTGTTTTTATACATCAACCCCCCCCCCACTTTACAGGACACCTGTCTGGGACAATTGGCATCAATGGTATTTGTGATTAAGTAGATCAATTATGCTGGTCATGGCTTGATACTTCACAGCGTGTGATCCAGTCAAGTGCTATAGGTGGGAGCAGTTAGTCAAAGAATAAAATTCAGGATTGAAGTAAACAGGGTTTCTTTTACCCATCCATTTACAGATGCAACAAAAATGGAATCTAGATGATACGAGCATAAGTTTTAATTACATTTCATTGTTTGATGCAATGTGCATCAAATCATGAGCTAATGCAGATGTGTATTAGCTGAAGTAGCTAAATGAGCATTATTGACAATGAAAAAGCCTCTTCAAAAGGGTAATATTAAAGGTATTATAATAATAAAAAGAGTATCAAAATATGAGTTGTTTTATTGTCATTAATGATAAAGGAAACCAGCTTTTACTTGCAGCAATAGATATTTAAAAGTTCTGTCATAAAGTCAGGACTCAGGTTCAGGAGTGAATCAAAACAGAATCAGGAGCAGAACGATAGCTTTAGTGTGCTACAGAAGTGCTTAGAATCTGATCTGCTCTTAGTGCAACTGTAGATCAAAGCAGAACAGTAAACTTTTATGAAGGGGTGTGTTCACAAAGCAAAAGGCTGTCTGTTATAATAATGATGATAACTAGCTAATAATTCAAAGTAATGAAAAGGCTAATCATGGAAGGGATATGTGAACACATCTGTAAAATATAGAACAGCTGCATGGCAAGTCTGGAGTAACACTATGGCAAAATTTGTGTGAGGTAAAGGAAACAATCATTCTTTTACATTTGAATGTTGTTTCTATAATACACTAGGGGGCTTCGCTCACCAACCCCTGGGTTTGGTCCTGTAGAAATACAATTTAAAGTGTTTTTTTTTTCCTTCATGGGAATTGTTACATATGCATTATGTTTACTTTTTATTTTAGAACTTCAGTAAAAACAATATTTGGAATGAACTGTTCTTCAAGATTGCATTGAATTTTGATTCCTTGTTTTGTTTGGTCTTACAGCGTGATAATGCAACGTATAACTGGCTGTGAGTGAATACCGTTTCTTTGTTTTGTATAAATAAACCGACTTTTTCAAATGTTTGTCCTTGTGATTTGTTAATTGTCATTGCAAAAGCTATTCTCATGGGAAACTGTAAACGTTTTAATACGAATGGCATATTCCCGTTTCGATTTCATTCAATAAAAATAAGACTTTCTGATAAAACAATCTACTTACGAAAGTGGAAATATCCAGAGCCTGATGTAGCAGGTGGCATTGTTCTCAAGAAGCTGCAGATTTCTACCCATTGTGGATTGCATGTAATTGTAATAAAGAAATCTGGCCGACCGATAGTTCTAGTTGCATCATGATCTAACTGTTGCAATGCTCTTGGACTACCTTGATATGATGATGGTAATATTACTGCTTTACCTATTTTGAATTTGTCTGACCTATTGACATTTGAATTGTGAACTTGATCAATGAGACCTTGCATAGGTTCCGTTCTAAGTTTAGCGTGATTCGATTTAACAAAGAAGAGACGATTAGGTGCGACTTTTACCCGAAATATTGTGTCTGTGTTATTCGTTTTTCTGAATGCGTTTGTTTCTTATTGTACGACCATCCTGTTTTGCCATCTGGGAAAAGCAAAGGAAAGAGTACAGGATCGGCATACATGACAAATCATGCTTTTCCTTTGGATATGCACAAATATCTACTCTTTGATATCTTCGTTTTTCGAAAGTATTATCGCTGACAATTCCTCACATGTGGGTTTATTATAAATGCGACTGTGATCTTTCGGATTCATATAGACATCCAAAATAATTTCTTTGTCCATGTTTTGTTGATAACTTTAGTGGTAAGTGCGATACTTTTGGACGTATGCATTTGTATCCATTATTGGCTGTATAATTTCTATTACATCGGATCGTTTAACTCTTTCGATTCTATGTTGCATCGCTTCTCCGTCATCATAAATATAAGTGTGGTTTTTTCGAAATTAAACTTGTCGTAGCTGTAATTGTTGCGGGAACACAGATTCTCATAGCGTATGGTACTTTTCCCTGATGGCAACACGAATTATACAATCTACAAGTCTCCAACGTAAACTGTACAACCTTACAATATCTACATACTTCCAACTTATAACCTATGTCCATATATTCAATCTCTTTTTGCTGTTCCGTTATTTCACCTAGTAATAATTTCCTGTTTGTTTGCGCGAATGTGATCAGAACTCTCTGGTGTTTGACACCTTCGAATTGTAGTACTGTCATATTTTGAATTTGCTCTGCGCGTGTATCGAGACAAAGTTTGTTTTGAGCCTTTTGAATTCCACTGCTGTCATAATCTGTAACCTGCTCTGCATGTGTATGTTTGGACGTGCCTTTGTCTTTTACTTCTGAGCCCGTTTGGACCTGCAAGGTTTACAATTCCACTTGTTTCGGCTAATTGTTACTTTTCTTGCCTAGGTCTCAGTCTCACGGGAACATGCTTCCAATGGATGTCAGAATGACGTGACTTGACCGTGACTTGATTGTGTCGCGGGAAGTGAAAGTGTCTCTGCCTCTCTGAAGCGTCTCTCTGTCTCTCTTCCAGATCACGTCTCGTCACAAGATTTTTTTTTTTTTATAATAGAGAGATGTGAATTATGTTTTAACTTGACAGCCCTAGAGCAAACCATTAAAATGCTCTTTAGTACACAGAGAATATAATTTAAAGTATAATAGAACTTTAATTTTGAGAATCAAAGCCTTGCAGCAATTAGAGAATATCAATCACAGTCAGTCTTTATTTAAAAAAAGCACAAAGCACTTTAGTGTTCAGTTTTCATAAAAAACTAGGGGGCTTCGCTCACCAACCCCCGTGTTTGTTTTTCCGGACACACTTTTAAGATTTTTTTTTCTTTGAATTGTTACTACTTCATTAGTTTCACTTTTACTTCAGAACTTATGTAAAAACAATATTTGGAATCTTTCGAGTCCAAATATGCTGAATCTTTTAAATGAGGTCAGTGAGACGTGTTTAATGACTTTGTCAGGTTAGAGATAATGAAAACTAGAATTCAAAAGACTCAAAAAAAACGTAGGCACGAAACACATGCAGAGCAAGATACAGAATATGAAAGCAGAAAAAAACTAAAGTGTCAAAAAAAAAAAGTAAACATCGCATTAGCGCAAAAAAAAGAGAAATTATTACTTGGAGAAATAACTAAAAGGCGAACAGAGATTGAATATATGGACACAGGTGATATGTCAGAAGTATGTAAATATTGTAAGACTTTGAAGTTTAAGTCAGACAATTTTAAAAACTTGTTTTACCTCACATGCATTTATTATTTACTTTTTTTTTAAATTTTTTTTTATTATTTACTTTGCAATCCATCCTCTTCCGCTTATCCGAGGTCGGGTCGCGGGGGCAGCAGCTTGAGCAGAGATGCCCAGACTTCCCTCTCCCTGGCCACTTCTTCTAGCTCTTCCGGGAGAATCCCGAGGCGTTCCCAGGCCAGCCGGGAGAGATAGTCCCTCCAGCGTGTCCTGGGTCTTCCCCAGGGCCTCCTCCCAGTTGGACGTGCCCGGAACACCTCACCAGGGAGGCGTCCAGGAGGCATCCTGATCAGATGCCCGAGCCACCTCATCTGACTCCTCTCGATGCGGAGGAGCAGGGGCTCTACTCTGAGCCCCTCCCGGATGACTGAGCTTCTCACCCTATCTTTAAGGGAGAGCCCAGACACCCTGCGGAGGAAACTCATTTCAGCCGCTTGTATTCGTGATCTCGTTCTTTCAGTCACTACCCACAGCTCATGACCATAGGTGAGGGTGTCGTGGTGAAAAAGGAGCTGAGCCATAAGGCAAAGCTCTCAATTTACCGGTCGATCTATGTTCCTACCCTCACCTATGGTCTTTATGATGTTTTACTTTGTTTTCCACTCTGTCTTTTATCTCTGACCTCGCTTTGTCCTGCTTTTTTTTCAATGACACCTGGTCTGTGGTGATTATTTTCCTTTTTTCAAGTATTAATTTCCGTTTGTTTGCGCTACTGTGGTCTTTACTTTCTTTTTTAATACTTTCTGATTTTCCTACTTTCATATTCTTTAACTTTCTCCACATTTGAATCATGCAAACGTTTTTTTTTTTTTTTTGGAGCTGTTCGAATTCAACTGCTTTCATAATCTGCTCTGCATGTGTATAGCGCCAACGTTTGTGAACGTCTTTATGAAGTTCTACTTTGTCTTTTACTCTGTCTTTTGATTCTGAGCCCGATTGGACGTGCTTTGTTTCAATTCCACTTGTTACGGGCTGATAATTACTTGCCTTATTTTCTGAATTTGCACCTATATTATTTTTTCTTTTTTCTTTCCAATGCTTTTGAGTCTCTTTTCTTCGCGCTGCTTTCTTCTTTGCTTATTCGTCGAGGTTTCATTTAACGTATTGTCCTGATACGTTTTAAATGCGCTGAGACCCTGGATCTCTGTGTGCTCAAATGCTTCACAAGACTGAATGTTTTGCTACCCCGTTGTCTTATTTAATAGATTGTAAGTAGGGCATGTCTTGCAAGAATCTCATGTTCTACATCATCGCGAGACGGTCCTGGGTCAATCGCTTGGCACAATGTCTCATGTTTACAGTCCCCGCGAGACGCACCGTGGCAAGTCTCTTTTGTCTCGCGGGTCTTTTAAATGTCTTCCGAGAAGATCATGTATCGTAGCCTTGCTTTTGCTTTCCAGGATTTTTTTTTTTATATAATAGAGAGAAATAAATAAAAATCAATTACATTTAAAACACATCTTTCAGTTTACCATTTAATAAATATTTGTTAAAGTTGTTGCATTTCAAATGTGGTTTAGGCTATAACTGGATTACTGTTAGTTCATAACCTTAGAATAACATACAATACCATATAATTGTTGTAAATTAACACATTAAGACTGGCTGTTTATGGACTCAGGTCAAAGACAGATATTTTGTACTGCTAAGCTGCTCCAGGTTTACTGTGGCACTCACTGCACTTTAGGATCACTGCTTTGTACCATTTTCCTATTCTATTTATTTTTATCACCGCATCTCTAAATTCCATGAAATGTTCATTAAGCATTTTCACAATTTTCCTTCAGATTCACTGTATGACCAGTAATTCCTAAACAGACAGGTGTTTTTATTCTGAAAACTTAACAGTAACTTTAGTGATGAACAGGAAGAGGCCAGTTTTGCACATATAAAAAAAAAAAAACTAATTACCAGAGCACAAGGATACACAGTGGCATATAAAAGTCTGTGCACCCTTGCTTAAAATGTCTGTTACTGCAAATAGTTAAGTGAGCAAAAGATGAACTGATCACCAAAAGGCATAAAGTTAAGGATGACACATTTCTTTCAGCATTTTATGCAAGATTAGTGCATTGTTTTGTACAATTGTACAGTGAAAAAAGGAAAGAAGCACCATACAAAGGTTTGGGCTCCCCAAGATATCTGAGGTCTCACATAACTTTTCCCAAGGTCTCAGACCTTAATTGGCTTGATTGGGCTATGTATGGCTTGTTCACAGTCTTCATTAGGAAAACCCAGTTTAATTAAATTGCAAACATGTATACATTTCCTGACTCCTGAAACTTTATCCCAACAATCAGCAGTCATGGGCTCCTCTAAGCAGCTGCCTACCACTCTGTAAAATAAAATTGATGCTCAGAAAGCAGGAGAAAGCTACAAGAAGGTAGCAAAGCCTTTTCAGGTAACTGTTTCCTCAGTTAGTAATGATATTAAGAAATGGCAGTTAACAGGAATGATGAAGGTCAAACTGAGGTCTGGAAGACCCGAGAAAACTTTCTGAAAGAACTGCTCATTTGACCTTGAGAAGACAAATACCCCCCCACCCCTTTTGACTCCAAAAGACCATCAGGAAGATTTAACAGACTGGAATGGTGGTGCACTGTTCTACAGTGCAGCAAATACCTGAACAAATACAACCTTCACGGTAGAGTCAGCAGACAAAAAAACATTTCCTGTGATCTAGTCACAAAATTAAGCACCTGAAGTTTGCAAATGAACATCTAAACAAGCCTGAAGTGTTTTGGAAACAAGTGCTGCAGATTTATGAAGTCAAAATAGAACTTTTTGGCCACAATATGCAAAGGTATGTTTGCAGAAAAAAGGGTGCTGAATTCCAGTAAAAAAACACCTCTCTATCAATTAAGCAGTGGGGTGTATCAATCATGCTTTGAGCTTGTGTTGCAGCCAGTGGCACAGAAAACATGCCACTGATAGAGGGAAGAATGGATTCAAATAAATACCAGGAAATTCTGGAAGTAAACATCACACCGTCTGTAAAAAAGTTGGAAGTTAAAAACAGGATAGGTTCTACAACAAGACAATGATCTAAAACATACTTCAACATCTTTTTGCCATTGCCCTCATAGTACCCCGACCTAAGCATGATTGAAAATAAGTGGATAAATCTCAAAAGAGTAGTTTATGCAAGATGGTCCAAGAATCTTGCAGAATTAGAAGGCTGGATGAATGGGCAAAAATACCCCAAGTAAGAACTGAAAGACTCTTAGCTAGCTACAAAAAAAAGTGTTTATAATCTGAGATACTTGCCAAAGGGAGTAGTTACTAAGTACTGACCGTGTTGGGTACCCTAACTCTTGCTTCAGGCACTTTTAATTTTTTTGGTATTCTGTACTTGTGAATGATGAAAATAAAATGTAATCTTGCTTAAAATAAAGAAATGTGTCATCTTTAACTTTACGCTTTTTGGTAATCAGTTCATCTTCTGCTCACTTAACTACTCACTGTAACAGACATTTTAAGCAAGGGTGCCAAAACTCTTGTAAGTCAACAAATGCCAAACAAACTTCAGTCACAAAATTGTACAGCACGTACACTACCTTTTATTGCAGACTCCACTCTTTCAAATTCAAGGAATATCCTTACAGCTTCATCATCATGTGCTCCAGATATCTATATAAAAAAAAAAACATTTAGGTAACCAACCCATGCTTGTATACAGATCCATGCAAATGTTTGGACACTCCTGACAAAACTACATATTTGTTGACATTTGAAGTAAAAAATGCTAAATACAACTTCAACAGCAAATAAACTAAAACATTAGCATTTTTATGAAACCTAACCTTTACATTACTGTTGATTTAACGAGTTATATGAATATACAGGTAGTCCCCAGGTTACGGACATTCGACCTACGACATACGAACGGGGCCGCAGCTGCGATGCATGCGCCTCAGTAACTGCCGCTCCGTCATCTTTGGCCTGCGGACGCTGCAAGCGGTGGCTGGCAATTTCACTGCTTGCGCAGTGTTGTGTCCCTCCGGTGGCTCCCGGCGGGAGGCGGTTTCACTGCCCACCCACCACACACGGCTGCCCCGTTCGTTCTAGGTGCGCGGCTGGTAATGCTGCAAGCGGTGATCCAGTTGTGGCTGAACAGGGAGGCAGGAGGTAGCATTGTAGTGTGCCTCGGATGACTGCGTGTTGAATGGGGACGGTGGTGTTGCGTACGCTGCAGGCAGCATACTGTAGTGGAGGTGACTGTGAGGTGGGCTGGTGATGAAACACCCCTCGCCGCCCCCATTCATTCTCAATAGCAAGCCTGCTTGTACTGTTACACACATAGCAGGAAGTTGTCTCGTCAGTACAGGGTGGTCCAGATCTAATTATGCAGATCCAGATCGTCTGGATGACTTTAATTTATGCAGGGACGATTCCAGTTCGGTGCGAAGACGATTCTTCATGTTGTCAGTTCGCACACTTCTCAATGGTCCAGGATTTTTTGGGTGATTTTCTATGTAATAAACTGAATAAGTTATAGCGTAATGAAAATTGCATAATTAGATCTGGACCACCCTATACATCAGATGTGTTGACGACTGGTGCCTTCCTGCTGTGACAGCTGTACAGTGCTGTGCAGAAGAGCTCAACTTAACCTTTTGTCTTCACCCTTCAACAATGTCTCTGTAACACAAATCTGATGCAAGTGCTGGTGATATAGTAAAGAAGAGAAAAACCATCACCATGGAAAATAAAGTAGAAATAATAAAAAGGTCAGAAAGAGGTGAAACTCCATCATTCATTGGCAGAGCACTTGGTTACAGTTGGTCAACAATAGCATTTGTTAAAATAATGTAGCTGTTCCGACTTACATACAAATTCAACTGAAGTACAAACCTACAGTCCCTATCTCGTACGTAACCCGGGGCCTGCCTGTATATTACAAAAGGTTATATAATAATGTATTTTATTATAGTTGTGTTTTATAATAATGTATTTATTATAGTTGCATTATATTTGGAAATTTGTGTAAGCACTCCAAACCACTATTTAATAAATAGTTCTCTATTAAAATAAACAGAAATACTTTTTCTCTAAACAACATGACTGATAAAAACAGATTGAATAATTGTTTCAAGCAGGTCAAAGTAGCTATATGTTTTATTACAGTCAGTTTCTTTGATTGATGAAGCTCTTATGTGCTGGTTCCTGCAATTCTAGGGAATTTTCAATACCTTGCTATATATGTTTTCCTCTCCAACATAAATGTAAGCAATAGCCATGTTTAAAATATCATATATATTTACATAAAGTGAAAAAATCACCAATAGGTTACTAAAAAAAAAGAACAGATTTAAAACTCACCTCAAAAATTACACATTTAACAACTTTTCCATATTTCTCACATTCCTCCTTAGTTTCACTTTCAAGGTCTTCATCAACTTCTCCACTGCCAACCATGTTCTGTTATCAAGTTAAAAAACATAAGAGGAGTAGATGCATATATTATAAGCACTGAAATCAGATGATGGATTTACTAAGTGATACTACAAAAGGATTGCAACATTATTACTACTTTATTAATAAAAGGTTTGATCAATAAGCATACCAAAAATGCTAAGAATGAACATTACAAAACATGTAGTTTTGTAGAGTAAGAGTAAAACAAACTCATGAAATAATTTCAGAGTTGGTTATTAAGCTAACCTGTTTATGAATCATGATGGGAGCTCAGGGGAATGAGAGCTATATACATGTACCCACTGGACAGTGGCAAGTGCTATCTAACCCTCTTCAGTCTCATTCTCATCAATTATATGGTGAAATCACATAATAAATGTAAAACCAACTTTGAAGAAAACTTGAATAAGTAATCACTTTCTACACTGGGAAATTATTAACATTGTATTAACAGTAAAGTTAATTGAACAAAAAAATGACTTACTTTAAGATTTTGAAAGGGTAAAGAAAAGAGAAACTAAATAAGGGTCTCATGCTAAATTACATTTTTGAATGAGAATGAGAATACTAGGACTATGGCACATTTTATCCAGTCATGTTTGTGAAGCAACAGTCTTTCAAGGAACAAGTGAAAGAGGTATTTGAATCAAGCAGATAAAGAGTTCTGTGAAGCTTTTGAAAACTGACACCGTTTTAATTACTAATACAACATCTGCAATGCAATTCTGCTTTAGCAAAATTTCCTCACAAGAAAGAGTAAAATATTTTCATTACTAAAGGATTTACACAACTAAATATTAACAGTAAAGAAACTTTGTATTAACATGACGGCTAACAGATAAACTTTAGACCAATAAAAAATGTCAAAAACAGCCATGGCACTTACAAAAAGGAAAGATTTTCATTACACAGCAATCCCAGGGAATAACGTTTGATTTATAAGCATTGATGGTAAACTGCTGTTAACTATACAAAATTAAATTTTCACAGAGTATGCCTATATAGACTAAAAATTAAACAACTCTTGTGTGCTGTTAAAACTATGGTTATTTTGATAACTGCCATTGCAAAATCCAAGCCTAAATTAGTAGTGTAAATCAATTGTATGATCTTTCATAAAGACAAAACAAACCATGTAAGACTACAGACATCAAAATCATTACAAGCATTTAGTGTTGTGGTCAAACTCTGTGTGTTCTAAAGTAGTTAAGTTCTGTATACTGAACATTCTACTTTGATTACTGAAATGAAAACAAACTTCTGTCCCTTAAAACCCAGTGTTGTGATGTGAAATTTTGCATACAAGTTAATAAATATTTTGTATGTCTTTATTTGTAACTTAGACAAATCAATGTAATATTAGTGTTACATTATTAATAATAACAGCAATGACTTGATGGTTTAAGAACCCCTTTCCTCCCTTTTGGGGTAATTTTACCACAGGGTTGGGAGGAAGTGCCTCAAACAGGTTTGGTAACTGTTTCTCTGCTAAAGTCTCTCAGTCAACCCCCATAGGAAAGCCAGGCTGCCTAACTGCCAAGCTTTACCTTAACATATGATTTTGGGGGCAGGTGTGAAGGTGTTCTATCCCCCCATTGGTCTGAAGTATGGCTGTTTGGAACTGGCTTGTATCAAATGCTTTTAAGTACTATGACACCCTATTGGCTGTAGGGGTTGGACAGGAAGCCTATACATTTGCTTGCTTTACCCAGCTTTCTCTCTCTCTTACCAAACTGATGAAGGAGCAGCTCTCACACCATGAACTGAAAAGGACAACACAATGAAGAGCACAGCTCGGCAGCCATAGACAGGCATGAGGCCTGTTCTGAAGAAAGCTGACCAAAAAAATGATGCCTTAACTAGAGACATTTTAAGTAACTAACAAGCCTGTGTGCCGCCTGAAACTACACATCACCATTTATCAGGTTGTATGGTTGCCAATATTCAAATGTACTTTGCATATTGTTATTATTTATGAATATTATCAATAATACATTGTTTAAATTGTAACTTAACTCCTGCTTGCCTTTTACTACACCTAATTGCCTGAGGTTATAGATAGGGAAGGTGGGGAGAAGTTATATGGTACCTTATAAACAGTGGTAAATCTGTGAGATTAGAGGCATTCTGACAAAGGCTACATATTAATAATACAAAAGAGGAAAGTACAACAGTATAATACTCTACCAAGACAAAACACTCGGTTCCAATGAAGTTTGTGAAGAATGTAATTACTATACTTGTAACACATTATCAACAGATCCCGATTAACAGAGACACTTCCTAGTAAATTTAAAGTGGCTGCTGTCAGACCTTTATGGAATAAAGTACTTGTGGTAAAGGGTGTAGCCTCACAGGATTACTAGAAGCTATTAAAGTTTTAGTCTGGTATCATCTAGGTCACATCACAAAAATAGCCTTATGGTTTGTTGTCACTGACATTCTAATCCTGTACCCTCTGACAGCTGCATTTATCATGCTTTTACATTTAAGTACAGCATTTGAAACCACTGAACACACTATTATCTCACACAGGCTTAATTGTTATGCTGGGCTCTAATAATTGACTTTGAAATATGATGATTATACTTCATTACTACATTCAGAAGCTAGGTATGGTATTCCTCATGGCTCAGCACTGGGACTTCCACTGTTTTCATTTTATGTGCTACATCTGGCAAACATTGCTTAAAAACATATTTACCTTCAGTTATATGCAGAGATGATAACTCTGCTGTTTACATTGATTAGATCTGATAATGAAGCAATTAAATGCAAAGTAAGTTAAAACACTGGCGGCATTCAATTTGTTGTTGGGAATGCTGCAGACAGCATTAAACAATGTTATTTTTTCTAACTCACAGAGCTATAATATTAACTGTAGTATCAGATAATTCATCACTTAGGAATACAGTTATCATGGACACTAAAATATTCTTTACCACTAACTTTCCTATACTGTTCAACTCCTGCTTTTACCAGGTAACACGAGAAAATTAAGGAATATTTTACTATACAGGAGCAAAATTACACCTTTTATTGGCTAACTAAAAATATTACAATATGCAAGCTTTCGAGGCAACTCAGGCCCCTTCTGCAAGCTTTCGAGGCAACTCAAGCCCCTCGAAGAAGGGGCCTGAGTTGCCTCGAAAGCTTGCATATTGTAATCTTTTTAGTTAGCCAATAAAAGGTGTCATTTTGCTTGGCTTTTCTCTACATTCATAATGGCTAACACGGTACAACACCCTAGTATTCCTATACAGGATAAATTCATTCATTCATCTACTTCAAGCAGAAATGACTACTGTAGTGTTTTACTTTTGGAATGTTCAAATCATTCTATTTTCTACCCTGAAATTAATTTAAAGTGCTCATGCAAGAATCACTTCAAGAATTAGGAAGTATAATAAAATATTTTACACTACATAATTTTCACTTAAGGTTAGGACTAATTAAAAAAATCCCATCCAAACATACAAATTTTTAACTGGCACTGATGACCTTAACAAATGTGTACATCCCAAAGCTTACATTGTGAGGTCTTCTATAAATTACAAAAATATATTAAACTCTTGAAAGAGGTAGAGGAAAACAGTGGCCCACTGGTCACACCATTAAAATCCAGGCTGAAAATCAAATATTTTCATACCCTTTTAAGAATTCTGATTACACTGTCCAAACTAAGTTCAGCTTGATAGTCATTTACTCAAAAAACAAATGTTTGACAGACATTACTTTTATTGGGCCTTCTCTGTTCAATTTCCTTTCTCAGTATCCTGCAGTAGCACTTGATGCCATGGTTACTTTGACCAAGCTAACCCTCTTATTCATTTAATCAGATATGAGATTGACTGGGAACCTCAAGAATTAACTGACATTAGATCATTTATTTTATTGAATTTGTATAGTTGTGGACTTTATCATGTAATATGAAAAACTGCAGAATGCCTAGAATGGGAAGTAAATACGGAACTGAATTACAGGGATGCATTTGGTTGTAGTCATTACAGCTAAATGTGGCAAAACCAGCAATTTCAAGTGGGCAATATTTTTTTTCTCATGGTGCCGGATGGTGTTGGTTAATTTGTTCACTTAATAAATCATTGAAGAGGATAAAAAATTGTTGCTTGCTCAGTTTATCTAATAACATACAGTATTTTGGTTAAAGAATTTTGGTGTCAAAAATTTTCAAAAACAGTAGAGATCAGGAAGGGGGCAAATGTATTTTTAACACTTATTTTTTTGGCCCTATAGAATCAATTAAATAATACTACATGTGTTATAAAGATCATACAAGTACAGAAATTGCTTCCCTCTGTTTTTATTATTAAGTGCAGTCCAGCATTTGTATTAACAATACATACAGAGACAGGTAAACTGGTACCAAAAGATTTACTGTAGGTACGAATGGTTAAATGTGGCAGGGTATTCTCTATTTCTGTTGTGTTAAACCACTGACAAACTAATTTCTATTTGTGCACTTTGTTAACTATTTGTACACCTTGACATAATTTCTGAAATGTCTGTATGTTAGTGTCAAATGAATGATGGGGCCATAACAGAGCTGCCTAATCAGGAGCTTTCACAAAAAATATGAATATTTCCAAAGTGATAACGTTTAGTCCATCAAATGCCTTTGGTTAGCTAAAAATAATTCTATTACAGTATCCAGTCCAGCTAAAAATAAAAACTACAACAAGATAAGTGGGTAGTTTGACCCTACTGCCTTATGTTGAGGTGTGCATAGAAAAAAGTACTTATTCACACCAGTTAACACAGGTAATGTAAAATGTTTAGATATTTACAAGTATATAGTAAAAAATATCTTGTTTTGTTTTGTTGACTCCTCTGAAAAATTCTGAGAACCTCATACAAACATGCAGTTTGAAAAGAAAGAGTCTCTGTCAATTATATAAATTACAGCTTGGGTTTTAATACAGGGTTTCCTAACTGTACTTTTTAGGAAGCTGAAGACTAAAATGATTTACAAACTGTACAGTATAGTTCACAACATACAGTAAATGAAATGTGTCTGCAGTCATGTTTCAGATATAGAATGAAGTATTGTGGAATATAATAAAGGTCTCTGTTATTAGTTAATTCAGAATTGCTTTATTAACTTATTTATTTTTTACAGAACTGAATAATGCAATAGGACTGCAGTATTTAAGGATCTAACTGGTAATTCCTAATCTACTAATCAGTGGCAATTGCATATGCTGCATATACAATGTAACAAAATAATTTAAAAGCAGGTTTACATGACTCTACATAAATAATCAGACTGGAGAGAGCATCTATACTTTCAGTTTTTGTTGCAAGATAAATTTGTTTATTGTGTTTTTTTATGCATGCATTTTATGCGCTGCATTTTCAGTACCATGCACCACAACATGGAGTACAGGCAAGACTGAAAAAAAAAGAAAAAAAAAAACATGTTCGAATGAGAACTCAAATGGCACAGCGTTTTCAAATAGTAACGTTTTCATGTATGAATGTGTGTGTGCGTGCGCAAGAGAGGCAGAGACAGATTCAATCTCATTCAAGTGGTTACTGCAATTTAAAATAAACACTTTCACAAAGGTATAACGAAACAAGTGTGCTTTTATTCAAGAATAAAACTGAATAACAAAAAATTCAAGTGACAACAAGAAACAAAGAAGATATGATTCACCAGTGTTTGTGTGTCTGCTTATATGCCTTCAGTGATATCTTTTACAGGTAGCAAAACTTTACAGCGGCTGTTATAGACTGAAATCAAAGGCTACTTCTTTTTGGGGGCATACACCATCAGCACGGCACTGCCAGTTCTAAACACTAGTGTGGAGAATTGCTTGCATACTGAAGTAACTTTAGCTGCAGGTGGAAGTCCCATTTTACTTATGGTGCCAAACAGAGTTGTGTCGCGGTTAGTGCTAGGCGGTATACCAGTTCATACCAAAAAACATTTTTTATTTTTGTTATGATATGGATTTTTCTTATACCGCAACTCTGGTTTAAATAGCCTAAACAATGCTTGGAACGTGGCGCAGCGGGAAAATGTTTAAGGGGGGACCTTAAACACGAATGAAGTACATGAATTAGTGGAAGTATTGAACGGTGAAAATGGACAGAGAACATTCTGAAACTGAAGCAGACGATAAAGTTGAACATGATGATACAGAAGAACTTTTGCTGGATAAAGAAGTCACATCTGTTGTCTGGAGATACTTTGGATTTAAAAGGTCGGATGTAGACCATTATGTTCAAATGTCTGAATACTGTTTCTATACTACTAAATACTGCAAGCCAAGTTGTACTTGTTTTATTTTTTTCAATACAGTGTAATGTACCTGGGTACTGTGTAATAGTGTGACAACATGTTGAATTTATTCTCGACATTTCCACTTTAATCTCGACGCTTATGACGAGAATAAAGTCAACAAATTGACTTTATTCTCATAATTTGTCATTAAAGAAGAACATCGTAAACTAAATTTCATCTTAAAATGAATATTTAATTTACTAGATTTTCTCAAACCCCGTCATAAGATATGTAGCACCTTAAATGCTTTGTGTTAAATGTTCCCCGAGCCATGTTAATTGCTGCGTGCTTCTTAAACTGACTTCGTCTTGCACTCAGTGGAGGTGCAGGCAGCACACAGAATACATTAATTTCATGATATTCCTGGTCCCTGAACATTTAGAATGCTAAGATAAATACTTGATATCATTTTCATGATGCAATGCATTAAAGCATGTATTAATCACATGGGGGCACGGTGGTGGAGGGTGCACTGTTGTGTCGCCGCAAGGGGGTCCCAGGTGTTCCCTGCCTTGAATTTGCATGTTTTTCTGGTGGGTTTACTCGGCGTGCTTCAGTTTTTTTCAAAGTCATGTGGGATGTGGGGTTTTGTTATGCTATATTGACCCTGCTAGTGTATGTATTGCTCATATTCACCCTGTGATATGCTGGCACCCTGTTCAGGATTTGCTCCTGCCTTGCACATAATGCTAGCTGGGATGGGCGCAATCCTGAATGGATGGTATAATTAAACATGTATAACAAAGATTTTTTTAAAGTTCTGAACACTCCATAGTCTAAGTTTATAACTATGTTTAATTTCACAGACGTTTATCGTGTGGTGATTGGTTATGTGGAGAAAGAAAATGGAAAGATAGGAACTGTGGGTTTGGTACGTCAGACAGAGACAGCACGCATGCAATAAAGAAAGCCCACTCAAAAGAACATCCATTGAACTCTGTGTTTGTGTCTCCGACCACCAGATCACAAACCCAATATTTAAGTTAAACCTGTGCGATACCCATTCATACTGTACATCCAGTTTTTTGGAGCCTCGTCACACCTGTTCTCTATACTGAACGTACACCTGGGGACCCCTTACTGCGAGGAAGCGGCACTACCGCTACACCACCGTGCATTTTTAATACCTGCTTTAATGCATTTCATACTGAAAATTTATCTTAGCGTTCTACATTTTCAGAGACCAGGAATATTATGAATTGAATATTCTGTGCAGCGATTGCTGCCATCACCTCCTCTTAGTGTAGAGGAAGTCAGTTTAAAAAGCACGTAGTGATTAACAACTGGGTCGGAGAACACTTAACACAAAGCATTTGATGTGCTACATTAATTTATGATGGGGTTTGAGAAAATCTAGTAAATTAAACATTGATTTTAGGATGAAGTTTTGTTTACTTTAATGACAAAATAAACTATGAGAATAAAGTGGAAATGTTGACTTTAATCTCGACATATAGGTTTTTTTTTTCTTCACCGTGGCCCTAATACTCTTTCATAGAGCTATACCACAAACAGCATTATAAATGCAAGTTGCAGTTTTTTTATTTATGTATATAGCTTAGCTTGAAGCAAGGTCCATATTAATACAGTCTGCCTTAATGATGGTTCAGTTGGTAAAGATGTCATCACCAAGTTGCACTTGTTTTATTTTATTTTAATTTGGTGAAAACTGTGTAATGCACCTGTTCTTTGAAGTCTTGGAAGTAATAGTATTATTACTGGAAGTTGTACTGTTATTTATTGTATTGTTATTATTTATTAGTTTAAATTTTATGCAGTTTAATGATGGTAAAGTTGTTTAAAAAGTCACTTTAACGTGTCAGTGGACAGAGATTGTTAACATTAACAGAAAGTGTAGCTGGTTTACAAAAAATATTTACTATTTATTCCTTTTCTAAGACATGTTCAGTGCAATACAACTTTTGACAAGCACCTCTGGATATTTTACTAAGTCTAAATGCCTCTTTGGATGGTTGAAAATATGTTGTCAAAATTTTAGTTTAAGTTGTTTGCAAAATTTGTTCAATAAAAAGGTTCTATATTTTTATTGCATCTGTCATGCAATGTGATTCCTTCTCTTCATTAGTGCCACCCCCTTGAAAACTTGATCACTTTATGGGGCCATGCAAACCTGTATTAATACTTGTGTGCACATTAAAATGTTTTTTTGTACAATGTACAATTCTCATGACAGTGGAATAGGTTATTCTTAGCCAGTAATTGCAATGGAAAATGTGGTTAACATCCACTCATGCATGGGAAAAAAAATACTGTCCAATACTGTGAAACCGGTATAATTTTGAAAAATACCATGCTATAGAATTTTGGTCATACCGCCCAGCACTAGTTGCGGTGCAGCAGTCTATTAGCAAGCAAAATCACTGTGAAGAAGCTGTCTGTTGTTACGGTTCTGCCTTTGTCCAGAAACGGCTCCATAGGCTTTATGAGCACAGACTAGGAAAATCTTTGCCCCGAGTTGTAACTCAAAACACAATTCTCAACAAAACATTGCCAGATGTTAGAGATTGCAGCAAATCTGTCATTTTTCACACATTCTGCAAAGGTATCTTTGTTGTCAAATCGCAAATGCTGTATAGTAGTCTGATAGTGGTCATGGGACATCGTATCTTTGATTGCCGGTACAACAAATAGTTCTGAGCAGGAATCAACCACAGCACCAACTATGGTCATCGTTGCTCTTGTGAAAAAAAAATGGAGATAAATGCCATCAACTCAGACAGGGAGAGGCAAGTTCATTGTACCATGTGAACGTCACTGACAGAATTAAACTGAATAATAAAAAAAAAAAAACAAGAACTAACTTTTACAAGTACAGTAATCCCTCGCTACTTCGCGGTTCACTTTTCGCGGATTCACGACTTCACAGATTTTATATGTAAGCATATCTAAATATATAACACGGATTTTTCGCTGCTTCGCAGGTTTCTGCGGACAATGGGTCTTTTTACTTCTGGCATTTGCTTCCTCAGTTGGTTTGCCCAGCTGATTTCATACAAGAGATGCTATTGGCGGATGGCTGAGAAGCTACCCAATCAGAGCACGCAGTTAAGTTCCTGTGTGCTGCTGATTGGCTCAGCGACGGAGTGCTGCATTAACCAGGAAGTCTCATCTCACTCATTCAGCATTAACGTGCTCTTGCTACTGCATTCAGGGGATTATCACCTTCATCGTCATCATTTTTACTGCGCAGCATATTCATCACATCATATATAACTACATGTACTTCGCTATACAGTAAGTGTAAACTTATCTACCGATTTCATATTGCTTAGCAGTTATCCCTGTTATTAATAGAGTAAAGGGTGGGTTGTAAACAATACAGGGAGGGTTTAAAAACGTCCAAATACACGTTAAATAATTAAATAAATATGGTGTCCCTACTTCGCGGAAATTCAGTTATCGCGGTCGGCCTTGGAACATATCTCCTGCGATAAGTGAGGGATTACTGTAGCCAAAATTTACACCAGGTGTTACGTACTCGAATCAAATGTATGGTTTTTATTATATTACAGTAATAATAACAGCAGCTCACTACTCAAAACGCGGAGTGCCCGGCCTCGAACCCAGAACCTTTGAGTTATAAGGCAGCAGTTCTAAACTCTACACCATTCAAGACATGTATCAACCTCCTGTCAATTGACGTTTGAGCTTTTTTTTTTAACTCATTGACAGCAACATGAAAATCAATTTTTTTTTCTTTGGTTATATTCTTGAATAAAAGTGCATGTTTATTTAATATTTGGACTAAAGTCTTCACACATTATACACTTCACGTCATTATTACTATAACACGGAAAAATTTTCTGTTTTAGCTATGTGTTCAGCAGTTCCTGTCATCATACACTTACACAGATTGTTGTAGACACGGAACACACATGAAATGTTTGTATTCCAAATAATTATATTTTATTTACCCTATACAACTCTAGGCACATCAATCCCTGATAATGAGACCTTAGCTGAGAATTTTGTGACGGACTCCGCTCCGTCAATGGGGGAGGGGTAGTGATAGCAGGCTGCTTGCGCTGATCAACACATTTGCAAAACAAAAGACGCTGATGGAGACGTGTGAAGGAATTTAAGCTGGCCTGTGATTTTAGTGTTAAAACTGGGTGGGGATAATTAGACACCTCACTGACTGTCATATTTCTACACTAATCTAACACCTCATGAAGACAGCATTCAAAGTAGAGGAGGTGATTTTGATCTACAAAGAGTAATGGTGCACTTGTTAACCTGGTACTACTGATGGGCAAGTTTCTGATTACAATAAACTGTCTACAAGTGTTGGATTTGTACCAAAAGTATGACTTTGGTATCGATACCAGCTTTTGTAGCTATGTTTATGAAAATATGAATTGCAAGATATACATTCAAAGTAAACAATGTGTAACACCCTGTCAAAATGAGTTGAAAAGGACCGCCATTAAGAAAACTGATAATTTAAGAGCCACAGGAGATGCAGATTTAATTTCTCAAAACACCCAAATCAGTAAATGTGCCTAACAACACCAGTAGAACGTTCATTACAACATAAAAAATAAGCATTAAGCTTCATTTACCTTGTACTACTAAGCTCCTGAATTGATAACTGCAATTTTAGCTTTTTTATTTTATATCAGCATCAAGACTGAGCTCAGCTACTTTAGTTTACTTCTCCTGCATCCCAGTGGTTTTAAGGGCACAGAATGGAGGAAATTAAGGGCTGGTGTTTTAGGAAGAACAACTTTGGGCATAGCCTTTACAGCAGAAGATTTTCGCTACTGTTCACTATGTCACACACGTGTGATTAGGAGACAGCTAAAGGGCTTGAGTAAGTGTAATGCTACATCAGACCAGGGGGTGGCAGAGTGTGCTGACTGTCTCTCTCAGTTCCTTACAGACCATTCCCCGGGAAATCCCGCCAGGTCCTGGCATCTCTGATGACGTCACTTCCGGCTGTGGCATAGATGATATCATTTCGACTACCAGCCCTTAAAACTGCCTCTTACCTCCAAGTATTCAGTTCTGTTTTGGACTCAGTCTTGTAAACAACTCAATCAAATTTCAACCTTTTGCAGCCAGGATCATAATATACGGGTGGCGTTCCCAAACCTTTCTGGAGTCTTTTTGTGACAGCTAGAAAATTTTAATGAATTGTCCCCCTCCTTTGAGAATCCAATCTGGCCCCGTAAGAATACTATATATATATATATATATATATATATATATATATATATATATATATATATATATATATATATATATATATATATATAAAGCATAAACTCTGTTAGTTTGCTCTTTATGCACAGCCTTTTTTTCCCCATGCCACAGACATGAAATATTGCATAAGGCTCAGAGTAAGTGGCAAGAAATTCTACAATGTAATGTGTCAACAGAGAAAAAGTGCCACAAATGTTGTGATGGTGGCTTTATGGTTAGATTAGTTTAGATAAACTTTATTAATCCCATGAGGAAATTCAGCACACTTGCATTTCAAACAATAAATCTGGTTTCAATTTCTGACTGATATATTTTTCAATCAAGCATTTCCCTCACTGTTTGAGTCATGGCTCCATCTTAGATGAGGTCATATTTTGTCTCTAGAGTTAAACCAAGAGTACTGAACACAAATACTCTTTCCAATCACAATAGTTATATAGTAAATGCAACATGTTTAAGTTTGGTATAATGTGTTTTGTAATTAATGCTTAAGTTTCTTTTTTTTCTCTCCCAGGCAACAATGGATAACTCAGCTAGTTAACATAAACAAATAAGTAACAGTCTGTGTGATATTAACTCTGTTGTTCAGCACAATTAGTCTGCAAATAAGTTATAGAAGAATTTCTTACCCGAAGCAAAACAACCTTTGTAGGATACTTCAAAATCTCAGTTAATGGATTTCCCTCTGATTTTTTTGATGAATCTAATGAAAGTTAACACCAGGGGGAAAAAAGGAGTAAATTAGAATTACATGGAAAAGTTGATATTTTTAAAATTTGAAATAAAATTAAAAGTAATAAATAAAAATAAGTAATATCACTAAAACTGCCTTATTTGCAGTTTACTTGTGTAGCAAGGTACTTTATTTTACATCTCTGGGTGGTTTTCTGTAGACTGTCCAAAGACAGACTGCTTAGCCTGTCCAGCAATGCTATATAGGTGAATATACCAACTGACAGGGTGGAAGCCATTTCAAGGCTGGTTCCCCCTTTTTACAACTGTTGCTGCTGAGCTAGACTCTAGCCATATATTAGAATGAGAGAGTTGAAGAATGAAAAAATGAAATTTTGTGGCATACAATTCTGGTCTTGTTCCTTGAACAGAGACGATGTTTCACTAGATGTACGTTTGCCAAAGATTTGCAGTAATACTATAAGTAGTACAGTATATAAAAGTAATATTTTCATTCTTAGCTACTTACTGATTATTCAAAATACATCTAGTTAATGATTAAGCAATAATAACCATACTGATTGTTCAAAATACATCTAGTTAATGATTAAGCAATAATAACCAAACACAACAGAAGGAAAAATAACTCTGCTTCAAAATGTTCAAATAGAAATAACAATTTATATACCATAAACAAATTTAGACATACTTTTTAATTGAAAGTGCAAATGTTGGTATTCAATGTAATAAATATTGTAAATTAAATTGAACAAAAATGTAGTCTTTACAAACTGGGCAGAATACAGAAACAGCAGATTTATAGTCACTGACATTGTTCAGTTTTGTTTTCCAAATTTTTATCATATAAATTTAGAAGTTTAACTCTTTAAAAAACTAAAAAGTTATCAAGCACCATTACATTTTTGAAAACAGATGAGAAAAGTTGTGATTAGAGTTCATTTGTTTCATTATTACAAAAACTATTGCCTTTTCTTTTTTAAACTGTAAAAATAAAAATCCAAGCTTGAGCATATAAGCCACTGAATAACTGAAGTGATACAGGACTCTTATTGGCCTATGATAAGTGCTCTATCTATCTAGCAGATAATCTTTGACCCCCCGAAGCATGCATGCTACCTTCTCAAATGCTAAAGTTACTGATGTACTTTTAGAAAGGTTTGAACACTTCAGATACACCTTTTTCAAGGCTATATATTATTTTCTAAATATTCAGACAGACACACACATGCTTACCATCGCTATTAAAAATATGTTATTTCACAAATATTTTTCTTGCTTCTGTATAGCCAAATGCAACATGTCTTTTTATATTTTGGGGACAAAGAGGAAAAAGATTCAGTGAATATTTATCTGAAATCCACAGGCCATTCAGAAACATATTCAATAAAGAATAAATTTAGTGTTGATCAGTTTAGAGAGGGGTTTTGAAAAACAGCCAAAATAAGACGTACTGGTTTCATTTTACCGCTCCTAGTTTGATTCCAATCTGGTCACAATCAATGGTGAATTTACAGTTTGACAGTGTGCTCAATGAGGGACTATTGCCCTATTCAGTATTGATTTCTGCCCTGTGCCACATGCTCTTAAGATAGTATTTGACTGAGCAAGACTTAATTGCATGAATCTGTTAGCACTGCATGCAAGTATACGTTTACACTTAACACATTCGTCAATGTCTGAATAAAATAAACCAAAAGAAGCCTAAACTATTTTGATGAAGACAATCTGAAAATAACATAACTTTGGATATATAAGTCTCAACTTCTAGACCATAATATACAGAATGTAATGTGGCAATGATGAGTACAACTTACCATGGCATTTCCAACTAGATACAGTCATCTTACAAGTTACATTAACAATGAATGGAATTTCTTATGCTAGCTGTACTTTCTGTTGCAGAAAGGTTTTTGAGTAGCAATTATTTTGGATTAGGCAGCAAATAATTAAGGTAGTAAGAAATGGGGGCCACCGACTCACAGATCACCTTCCTGAAGTTCTTCAACTGAGGTATCTACATCTGACCTAAGAGTTACATACCACAGCTTCTGAGTACCAGGAACAGGGAAGGGTAATGAGTCAATAGGAAATGTAGGCACACACTTTCTTCATTTTGTTTTCACATATTGTGTATTTATTTTTTAGCTAGAAGGCTATTTCACATTAAACAGCTACAGACACAGATTTTTCTGCTCTCTCCCATCCAGGAGTGTTTCCAATTGGTTTCCTGGTATCTCCCTGTTGACATTAAAATTCAACCAAGCTAGCTGACTTGACAACAAGCAGCCATTTCCTGGAAAAAAATACGCTAAAATGATGTGATAAATGTCATTATTCTCAATTATTTTATTGCCATAACACATCCAAAATGTGGATGACATGTTTAATGAAACCAAGAGCTTTGAAAGGGATATATTACTTAAGTTCAAAGCCTTTTGTTTCACTTTTTATCTGCTGCCTTGCTTTGTTGGACCAATGTAAGCCACTCAGTGAGATGCATTTAGCTACTCAATACAGCTTTATTTAACAAAACAACTGTCTGTGAAAAGATAAACTACACAATGACTGTGAAATAATATATTTTAACTTAAAAAATATTGAAATTAACTTCTAACATAACACACCTTTTATACATTTGTGTACTTTTTGTCTGGTCTGGTAATAAATACTAAAAATGAAACTGTAAATACTAATTCTCAAAATGTGTCCTAAACCATATTTTTGAAATCTCTTAATATCACGTAACAGCAAGAATGCCTCAAGTTGCATACAGTGTATGTCGGTACTTAAAATACTTATGAAACTTTCGAAAGCAGACATGCTATACTAAAAGTAATGCCAGTTGAAATGTATATCATAGTTTTACTTTATGAGACAAGGATAAAGCACAATCTGCAAAAATCAAAAATACTCTGAACTGTTATTAAACTTAGGTGAACTCTAGGAGTAATATAGTCAAAAGCAATGTATGCACAAAGAATAACTTGCCAGAAAGTGAAATAGCTTTTTAAATCCTCAACTTTCCATACATGCACAAAATTGCTGAAAACTCCAAGGATACATCTTCAAAGTTTAAATTTGCATTACTTTCAGTTCAGATTCACAATGTATTATATTAAATCTCCAATATGCTGCACAGGGTCAAATTAAAACTGGTGGGGGAAAAAAGTTTATCTAGTAAAACTTGTAACACATGCTGACTACTCATTCTACTGATATTAAACTAATAAAGTAAATGCACATAATAACTACTGAAAAAGTACCTGAAGCCCACAAAGGTAGTTCATTTCCTGGTATGGCAGTTTGACTTGCTGCTGCTGTTATAGAAAAGATATATATATATAAACAAAGTTTATTCCACTTTAATGAGCATTCTGCATATTTAATGCTAAATTGTTAAAAGCACCAAAATATGTATGCAAAATGTATTATCATCTAATTGTGGTTTATCATACAAACTCTTTTTCTGGTATTCATAAAAAAATGTCTATATTAGGAGACATCACCACTCTAAAGATGATAAATAATATTGAAACAGGGAAATACAGTAACTTTGAATATTCTACTGGTTAATTTGGTTAGAAGATATATGTTTATTAAAATATTTCCCATTAACAAAACACTGAACATTATTGATACTCGTTATTTCCATGAAGTGTGCTGTAATATTCCATTTATTTTTCATCAATTCCTTAGCTTCGGAAAATAAATCTAATGCTGAAGTAGGATCTTTCTAATTCTCCAATAATATTCTGAGTCTTCATGTCCAATAATGTACAGTAATAACCATGATGCAGAACCAAAGCATGCTGGAATCCACACCTATGCCATGTATACCAAAGTCAAGCCGAAGCATGGCAGGAAGAAGTCTTTTTTTGTCTTCTTTAGTTTAATTCCTGTTATTTTTTTTTTGAGCTTTGAAATATTTAAAAATGTGCAATTTTGTTCTAGGCAGCACAAAAATGTTGCTTATATAGGTAGAGTTACAACCAACATTATATTATTTTAAATGGTGTACTAAGCAATGATCCTCATCATTTCAGCTACTAGTTTAAAACTCATTATAAAATCAAAAAATAAATTGGGAAAGAGAAAAAAAACATTAAACAACTGCCGATATGAGAACAGAGATAAAACACTTATAAGAATGACATTGTTAACATTTATCTTTTAATCTGTCACTAGCATGCCTACAAGTAGCTTTCCAAAGACCACAGGAAAATTTATAATTTTGAATTACTGTCATGTCATTCATTAAGCTTTATTTTTAAATAAAAAAAAAATTGTATTTGCCCCAAGACTGATGCAATATTCTTGGAATTTCAAAAAGAAATAAAACAACTGAATACTCAAAATTTTATACTAATTCAGAAATATTAATGAGTGTAAACAGGTACTGTCTTTGATAGTATGTTTCATGCCATGAATATTTTTAACGCCTAAGGCAGTTTTTTCACTGCTTGAAATGCATCAGCATAACACTCACATTTGTCTGTAACATCTCCCACAATGATCTTCCCTCCTCTCTTGCTGGTTTTTTCAACAGAAAGGGCTGTACTCAAGCCTTGCTCATGTTTCCCAAGACCCTGACCCTCTCTGAAACCATATTTTTGCATAATTTTATGAGCCACTGTCCCACTGTAAAGAAAAAAAAAACATTCACAGATATGAATTCATGACAAATAAAAGTATTTTTAGTCATCAAAAAAACACAAGAAATGCATAAAACAATGTGAAACACTGATTAATGTTCTCTCTGACAAATAATTACACCCAACTCATTCTTACCAGTCCTAACAGAACTAAATATTTCTACATACCCCATGTTTGCAATAAAAGAGCTACTAGGAAGTGGTGGAGATCGGGCTCGTTCTGGTTCATCATACATTGGTGGTGGAATTGCTGCTTTAGAAGAGGGAATACGAGGCCTGGTTTCCTCTTCATACCCATACGATGCAGCTACAACTAAAAATTGAAAAAATTAAAACAAATTAACTACATGCACAATGTAGTAAGTGATTTTTAAGGTCAAAAATGTAATAGTTTAGTACTGGAATTACTTACAAATAATGTGAATAAAAATCCAGTGCATAAAGAAGCATTCTTTTAATTTCTGTTCATCCAGTTCAGGGAGTAAGCATGTATTTTGCTTCATTGAACACTACTGTAACTATTCCACTATTTACCTTCACCGGTTATACTACTGACACTTTTCAGAAACCAACCAAATGATTAACAAGTAACAACTATGATTATGATGAGATGATACTGAAAACATTTCCTTTGGGAAATATACAATTTTAGCAGAAGCAATACATATGATATGAGGTGGGGGAAAATGATGCTGTTAAATGTAGTCCTTAGAGAGGAGGAGGCGGACTTAATTTTGGTGGCAATAAACTGAGATTGACCTCTCTTTAGCAAACACTACTGAAGGTGCTTTTGCATTGTTCTGCCAGAGTTTAAATTTTTACACCTAAAACCTGTTATGTTTTGCTACTCTATTTAGGCAATATTTAAATGCCTAAAACCATTACTTAAATTTCTTTCATAAATTCTACTATTAATGTTAATTGTAGATAAAAGAAGCAAACTGATGCAGAGAGTTTCTAATATGGACATCCTGTATTATCAACACACAATGCTGATTCTATTTGTGATGTTTGATTTTGTTTCTATTTGTTATTAACTTTTATTTACATTTTATTATTATATTGTCATAATTACTAAGGTAACATTGTCAGGTATGCATTACTTTTTGATCTGTGATTTTTTTTTTTAAGTTTTGCTATGTTATTAATTTTTATTTAAAGTTGTTTTTTTGTAATTTTTCTTTATGTTGTACAAGTAGTTTCATCTTCTTCATGCCACAAGATGCAGTGCTACACCTGGCAATGCATAACAAGTAAAGCATCTGAACTTCTTCTGACTAATCAGAGGAATGCCTTCATGAGACAATAGTTCTTGCACAGCAAGATTTTGTCTAAGTAACCTGAAGAAAAACTTACATATAGACTGAAAGCTTTCTGAAATCTCTGCTGCTCATGAAAAATGTTTCTTTGGATTTTCAGCTTGTGGATATAAACAACCCACTGCTAAACTTAAGCTGGCTATTGTTGTAGTATACAACTTCCACACTCCTTTTGGACTTTAATTTTGAAGTGGATCAATCTATACTTTCTTTCCTAACAACATCTTCTGTCAACAAAAAACACCTCAAGCCCAAAAATATATATAGCATGATATGTCCCAACATTTTGGTGGGAAAGTTATAATATCATTTCTCTACTATATGGTTACTTAACAACGAAGGAACAAAACTGTTTCTCAAAAGAAAATTCAAGTGACCCAATCATACCAGCAATATGGACCACTTATTTGCAAAATTACTTTTACTATATTAAATTCTCTTTTGGCTGGACACTTTAGCCTCTTTAACAACCATTTATAGTATGTACAACATCAGTTATTCTTTTTCTTTTTGTTGCTAAAACCTATATAGAAATGTATTTTACAATACTTACGTTCTCTGTCTTTTTCAACCAAAGAACTCGGAGGTGCAATTGTGGCTCCTCCTGTATCTAAAAAAAATTAGGATGTTTCTGTTTAAATTAAGAGACATCACAATCATGAATGCAAACAAAAATAGTAAATTCATAATACAAACCACTGCAATCAGAGATACATATTATTCTTTCTCTTGCCAGTATGGAATCTATCAAAACCAAACTGACAAACAACAACAACAACATTTATTTATATAGCACATTTTCATACAAAGAGTAGCTCAAAGTGCTTTACATAATGGAGAGAAGAAAAATAAAAGACAAAATAAGAAATTAAAATAAGACAACATTAATTAACATAGAAAGGAGTAAGGTCCGATGGCCAGGGTGGACAGAAAAAACAAAAAAAAACTCCAGAAGGCTGGAGAAAAAAAATAAAATCTGTAGGGGTTCCAGGCCACGAGACCGCCCAGTCCCCTTTGGGCATTCTACCTAAGACAAAACTGAATGACAAAGTAAATGCAAAGGATGCATTTTTTGCTGAGGTTGATGCATATCGGTACTCATGCATCAAGGTATGGTATTGTCACTATGGAAAGTACAGTATTTGTAAAGTTAGTTACGAGAGATGACCAAAACAGCCATGTGTTGTTTCACATATACAGTAGTTATGCAAAAACTGACACTAAAATTCATTTCACATGCTGCACAGATAAATGCGAGCGGACACTGAAGGCGCATTTTAATGGCAGGCATAAATATAAATTATTTATGAATAAAGTCTACATATGAAACACACTTTAAAAAGAGTCTTTGAAAAAAGTAACAATCAACGCAGACCATACATAGCATGTTTTGAATATTGATGAAGCAGACCCTATTTAAAAAGTCCAAAAGCTGGATCAGTCTGCAGGCCTAGAATTTGACACATGCTCTAAAAGTAACACAGCTAAATTATGGCAAGAGACCTTAAGCAACCTTATTGTAAAAGTGAAGTAATTGCTTGAATTTTTATCAATTCATTACTACATTAAAAAATACCTTGTGCAATACGTTTTCTTTCCAAAATAATTTAGTAAATTCAAGTTTTAAAAGATTAATGAATGGTTATTATAACATGGCTCCAAAAGCACAATGCAACTGTGAAATTAATAAGGAAGTCTGTATACCTCTAGCCTTGCAACATTTCTATCATATGTATAATTTGTACCATGCTCCTCTATTCTATTATGGATGGTATTAGAAATGTATTGTGTAACAATTTCCCAAAACGTTCATATTAATTGGACACACTTCAACAAAAAGTATCTTAAATTAAACAGCACTTCTGCTTTAGCTATAAATTGTAAAACAAAATCTTACTGTGCATCTGCCACTTTCATAAACACATTTGCTCCAACAAGCAAAACTCACAACTGAAACAGTAACAACATAGCTTGCACAGGTTTTCTTGTTTTTAAATATAACACAATATCAACTATTTTAAATTAGGCTTTAAAATACTTGCTTAGAAATGAGGCAGATCATGTGGTCTGAAGGAATGAAGGTTTAAAAATATCACAGAAATTCTACTGTTTTATAAAGAATATTATACACAGAGTCCCCTCCACAATTATTTATACGTTTCTCACATTGAAAAAAACTGATAAAAATCCAACCTTGATGAGGAATTATTTTTTTTCTCAGAATAAATTTACTTAAATTAAAGGATGGATTACTCTAATTTTTTCAGTGTGAGTTTAAGGTGTTTCACAAAAAGGTGATTTTTTTTCAACCCTTTTTACTCATCTTTGCAAGAGGTGACAATAATTGTAGTGCCCTATGATTTCTGCGATGCAGAGAACATGGATGGAATCAAAACATAAAAATGGAAATGTGCGGAATTTAGAGACTGAAGAGGTGACTGTTACAAAACTTTTCAATAAATTAAACCAATCTGTAGTTCTATCATTCAGATACTATTTTCTAGTTTGTTGTTTTTCAATCGAACGCAATTCTTTGTAGAAATTCAGTCATGCCTCTATGTGTTTGCATGTTTCCTGTATGTTTTCTCATTAATGGCACGCAAATTAGCTAGCTAGACAGAAGACAGAAATGTCGAAGCGAGCTGTATCAGATACCCTAACTACGTAAAAAAATAAGAAAAACGAGCTTAAATGCAAAAGTGTGGGCACACCAATATCCTGGTGACTTTTACGAATCTGAACAACAACTTTTCTGCAAATTTTGCCAGCATACCATATACTGGACATGAAAAGATACTTTGGCGAGTCAGACATACTGCTCGAAAAAATAAGGAAGATGTGTCCTTTCTTTATTAAGCATTGTAAACAAGGAGGTGCGCTGCCAGAAAATGAAAGCAGTCTTCGTCAAACTCATTTGCCCCGTGTCTTTAAACAACATATTGACGCCGTTCTTCGAAAGATTCATGGCAATAAATTTTATGTTGTAGTTAATGAAACCACTGATAGCCAAGAGCATATAGTTCTCAAAATATTGATAGGCGATTAAACATTTGGCTGTATGGTAATTCTTTTATGTAGGCAATTCTAACTGTACATGAAATTATATTTAACCGGTATTAACAGTCTTTCCCATAGAAAAATGTTATTAGTGAACAGCACTGGTTGTTAACGGGTTCCCTTTTCAAAATTAACAATGATGTTTTTGGATTTAATAAATGTTTTGCCTTATGGTGACGAGGCACACAAAGTCCACATCTGACTCTTCCGTTATAAACTCAGCACCGACAGGCCTGGGCAGAAGAGTGGGCTTCTCACATGCAACGAGCCCTTAAAAGCGGGTCTCTTTTTCTTTTTTTCTGTTTAATTCCTCAATTTAGTGTCTTGTGGATTAATTAATTACAAAGCAAAAGCAAACTATTTTCAAGATATGCAGTAGATGAAGTTACAGATGTAATGATGCGCGTTTTCAATCTGTAAACATTTAAGGTTTAAGAACCATTAGAAATAATTTGCATAATTACAGGTACTGGCGACCAGTACTTTTTGGCAGATGTTATCTTTATGGAGAGCTGCAACTTTTCCACCTTTTCGCAGGCAGCACAGTCCCTTCACAACAACCAGCTGAATCTTAATGACATTTTAGCAGCATACAGCATCATGGAGAATCTGGGTTCCTACATGATGAATGGAACTGCAAAATACGGTCCAGTTCTGCTAGTGTTCTATTTATTAAAAAGTATGTAAAGTGCCATTTCATTAATTTTTGTTTTGTTGTAGCAGTTGCTACTTTCAGAAGAAAAACATAAAAACCCAAAAATCTGAATCAAGGAAAAATAAAACAGTGAAAACTGAAAATCAAAAAAAGATAACACGGAATTTGTGAAAAAAATAAAATGGATTCCATAGGGCCCTATAATTGTGGAGGGGACTTATATTTAATACTTAATGAAGACATGAGACATATTTCTTGCACTTATTTTAAAGTTTAAATAAAAAAATTGTACTAGTGATTTACTGTATTAAAGCAAAGCAATCAAGTACTTCATTCTTTTAAAAAAAACAACATGAGCAGATCAGCAAAGTGCAAATGATACATCAGTTTCATTTCTCTAACCTTCTCATTTAAAACTAAGCTTTAAAAAAAATCATGGAAACCTCTCACTTTGCAAAGCTTAATATCATTTTGTGAGCTTATGTTCCTTCCAATTTTTCCACACCTTTCTTCTATTTCTTTTTTTTTTTTTTGTTCAGCACTGAGTTGAAAAGAAACTTTTATTTGCATGATATAAATAGTGTAAGGATTTATAGTATACAAGAAAATCCAACAGCGCTTAGTGGAATTACAAGGCTTCAATAATCAGATAACATGTAGCCCCAAAGAGAAATAAAAAGTGGCAAATACAAGCAGCAAAAGCATGAAAATTTTTGGAGGCTATCAGCTAAATGATAAACTTGCCAAATATGAACACAAAAACTGAAGCTATTTTGATGGATTGTACTTAAAAGATGGGAGAGAAAATGCAAATATGTACTTAAGAAGAATTTGTATATGACCATTTAATTAACCATAAACATAAATTACAAGAAAAAAAAATATCTTCTCACAAGGTTACATCTAAAGAATTTAAGCATAGTAGCTGCATAGTTCATTATGACCAGTCTTTTGATGAAGGGTGACTACTTTAGTTTTTTACTGAACTCAGGCCAATTTCTCATTTACATGGCTCCAGCAGACCCCCGTGACCCTGTATTCGGATTCAGCGGGTTGGAAAATGGATGGATGGATGGATGGATGGATGATTCTTTATTCTCAGATGGATTTAAAATTCACATGCAGTATGTGCTTTAATTTTTACAAACATTTACCGTAGATACTCACGTATAAGTCGAAAAATTTATGCCTTAAAATTCATTCAAAAAAACAGGGTCGACTTATCCGCGGGGCAACACAATTGTCCATAGAATTTGGGTAATGACATTGTACACTCAACGCTTAACGGTGTTAAGTCACCGGTCATCTGCCGTTTCCCATGGTCTTTGAAATAATTATAAGCCAGCAATACTATTGCTAATTGGCTAGTTTTTTTTCTAATTTCATTAAATAATTCTTTAAACTGTGAAATACTTGAATCTGAGCATTAGCTTTTGCAGGTTTTGGATAACAAACATACCATTAGCTGCCACGTGCAACCTGATTTGGAATCAAAAGAACCAAGGTAACGCACGCTATCAATGCGATGCAAGCGCAGCCCGCGATTCAAGAAATTTCTCTGCCTACCTGTTTGTCTCGTCTGACAGTAGCTGAAAAGCAGCATCAGGAGAGAGCAGCCTGAAGTAGTCCAGCAGCGGGTGATCTGTCGTGTCCAACAGCAAGCCATGCTGTCTTGTGAAGTCCAGTAGCCAGTTCGGCTCCCATGGATCAATGTCTGGGTATTCCTCCCATGCAAACCTTGCCGTAGCTGCATCGGCTGCGCGAATGCGTTCAGCTGGCAGCCGATCAGCTGGCGCGGCACCGGCTGGTGTCCGATCAGCTGATGCCGGCTTCTCACTCTCTTGCTCGATTCCTGATCACTGTCAATAAAATCCGATTCTGAAAAATCAGAGTCCAACTCAGCGATAATGTGCAAAACATCGTCTACTGAGTGTTTTCTTTTCTGCACTCGCTTCGCTCCCTTGTGACATATCGACGCCATCTTGCCTTTGTTTACATTTCGCAACTCACGCACACGCAAGGATTAGTTGCCAAGTCAATGAGTCTAGCATTTCTCCAAGCACAGAGGGAATGCCTGTGACGTGACAGTGAGTTTTGTCGCCATTAACAGCTGATTGTCGCCCTCTATCTCTGATAGCTGTCAAGTTTTACCCTCGACTTATACGCGGGTCATAACAAATTTCGGAATTTTCGGCTTAAAAATACACTCGACTTATCTGCGAGATCGACTAATACGCGAGTATCTACGGTAGTTACTATGAGCTTTGTTTAAGTCTAGTTTCTAAAATAATCATGAATTCCACAAAATGCGTACAAAAAGAACAACTATTAGTCAAACATGAGCTTCTTAATGTCAGAATGTTAGCTTTTTGCAAACCATTTTGGGAAAATTAATAATTACTAAACAAGTAAATTTTTTTTAAAAATACCCATATTATTAAGTTATGCTAAATGGAGTATCCTGTATTAATAAGTAGTATAGCTGCATAAAAAACAAAGAAAATAAAGCCTCAAGAAAATGAAGGAAAGGAAGTAGGGTGAGGCTCATCCATCATTAGCCCACTTAAATCAGCACTGTTAAACTGGTCAGGAATAAAATATTTTAAACATCCTTTATGGTTTTGGAAAAAATGTCTCATCACCTACTTAACTGGCTACACACCCATCAATGCCCCATATTCATTAGTGTGTACTTTGATGACAAAAGATCTAGCAGCTGAAAAGAGTGTTCTATATGCAAGACCATTTTACTTCATCAGTCTTCACTGCACACTTCCAGAAGCATCAGAAAGATATCCATCCATCATCCAACCCGCTATATCCTAACTACAGGATCACGGGGGTCTGCTGGAGTCAATCCCAGCCAACACAGGGCGCAAGGCAGGAAACAAACCCCGGGCAGGGCGCCAGCCCACTGCAAGGCACACACACACAAACCAAGCACACACTATGGAGAATTTAGTATCGCCAATGCACCTAACCTGCATGTCTTTGGACTGTGGGAGGAAACCCACGCAGACATGGGGAGAACTTATAGGGCCCAGGTCTCCTAACTGCGAGGCAGCAGCGCTACCCACTGCGCCACCCCTCAGAAAGATATACTAAATAAAATGCACTTGCATTTAAAACACTTAAGTGAGTGTTCTAAATAGAAGAGCATTTTAATTTAGTATGTCTTTCAGATGTTTCTGCCAAGAGTGCAATGAAGGCTAATGCAATAAATTTGTATAAGAGATTAGACCAAATTACACCTGAATTTTTACTTACTGTATTTTTGCAATCCATTTGGCAGTATTATAAGCTGGATGCAAATAGCAGAAGGGTGGTTCACTACACTTTTTATTGTCAAGCTAAATTTCAATAACAAAGTACATTAAAAAGGGTCACATACTCCAAATATACATCACTTAAAGCAGTAGGACAATCAATGAACGTTATACATCTTAAGACAGTAAAGCTCATGTTGAACTTTCATGTTGGGAAAAAATATAATGCACTACGTGTTAATTTTAAATTCATGAACTTAATGCAGTATCTTTATATAAAAGTTCTAGTGGAGTATTTAATTATAGGCTAGAATTAAAACCTAGTCTGTCTACACTTTTATAGGTTTACAGGATCATTACAGTCAAATATACAGAGTACAGCGAAATTTTACTTGCATGTGCTAATCAACATTCAACCTGATAATAGTAATCTTAACATGAAATCTGAAAAATCTCAGAACATTGCTTACACCAACATTATCTATCAACACATTGTAGAAAATGTTTCTCCGTTGACACTTTGAAAGCAATCCAGCCATTCAAAAATATTTCTAACTCGCTGCAGCCAATGCAGGCATATCACCCTTCTCATACATGCAGAAAACAAACCATAACTGTGGCATGAAATTATATAAAAGAAATGTTTTACTTCGCTTCCGTCTTTCTCTCTCATAGTCCTCCTCTTCATCAGATTCAGGATCAGGCCTTCTAGAGAAACCACTATTTGCTTCATGTCTTTCCTTTCGTCTCCTAATGAAAGCAAATAAGTTATTGTAGCAACAGTATGAAAAATGCACTTTATAGTTTACTTATTATAAACAAGAGCACTTTTTAAAATGAAGACATAGAAAATTTTATTTAAAAAAAACATACTTCTCTCTCTCTTCAATCTCCTTTTGTCTCTCAAGCTCACGCTGTCTCTGCCTTTCCTCCCTGTGCCGTTTGACCACTTTCTCATAGTCATTAGGATACATTGGGTCATATTCATCAGCTAAAGGAATTAAAACGTCTCCTGAAGAGAACCCACTTGGCAATGAGTCCTAAAAAAAATTAAAACAGAAAGAAAAAAACAATTTCATAACCGTTTCCCTTAATGAAAATATCATCAAAAACACATCAGTTGTAAGTTGTAATTAGCTACAAACATACATTAACATAGCAAATTAAAAATAAAATTCTACTATACAGAAACTCATGATATGACTTTCTATACATAAAGCTATGATTTTAGTAGTAAAATATCACAAGCCACTGAGTGAAAATCTGCAAAATTATTACTTCTGTACAGGAAAATCTACTGTAGCGGCTTTACATAATATTCAACAATTTTACAACGACTGTAGCAAGTTCCATTCAGATTAAGTTATTTACTTTCGAGTCATCATATCCATAGAATGGCATCTTGACATACTGATAGACACTAACATAAAGAAAGACATTACACTGTAAGTGTTCAAATTTCACTCAGAGATGTCTAGAACATGCAAGTACATATGTGAAAATAAAGTTGAAACATTGATGTCTTTGCACTGCCTTTCCTATATGTTTACTTAAGTTGTGAGCAATTCTGAGGGCTTTCAAAGTAATCTATTATACATATTATCTAGGATAATGTAATTGACATTTATATTATTATATATCTACTTTGGAATTTCACTTTCACCTTATGAAACAAATCTCTTCATTAAAAGAGAGTAAGATATAAACCATGAATAAAATAAAATGAAAAAAAATTGCCTGAAATAGCACAATGCTCAAACATGAAATGTTGCATTATGGATCTCTTGGTAATGCTTCTTGCTTACTAGGGTCCAACAAGGGTGAACTTACAAGATGTTCTTTGAACAAAATGGACATTTGCAACAAAAACTAAAATGCAAGTGAACAACAAACATATAGCAAATATTTAGTGGATTGTTGACATGTGCCATCTTTGCAGTACACACCGAGCACATACAATGATGCATCTTTCTTCCTGGCCAGAAAAAAATAAAGATCTGCCGTACCAGCAGCATGAGTTCAACAAGAAAAAAAAAACACATGAAAGTTGGCCATATGTATAGATGTCAACTGTTCTAAGGGTGTATTTATAGATACTAGGGTAACAAGAGGCGCTCAACTGTTAATTAATCACTAAATGGATTCCTCCATTTCGGACTCTGAATGGAACCTTAGTCGGGGAGGTGGCTATAAGGAGCTGTGGCTAAAAGGTCATCAATACCTTTCATAATACCAATGCTTGGTTTCTTTGTGAATACTAGTGGTATAGGAAGGCTAGCACATTGACAAAAAAGTAATTTTTCAATAAAATGTAAGCTGTCTAGATTTGACACTGTTTGAGTGTCCTGGCACACTTGGGACAGTACCTCATGACTGGCAGACTAGGGTCGTGATCCACACTTTTAAACAGCGTGAAAACAATGTTTTCTGTTACTGAGGGATAACACTCGTCAGCTTCATTTGGAAAGCCAATGCAGGAGAACTAAACCAGAGACCTGATCCAACCGATGAACCATAGACAAGGAAGCCCAATGTCGATTAAATCCTGTATGTGGAACATTGCCCCACCAGGTACAGTATAAATAGAATACAATAAGTACAATAAAGTATAAAACCAGTTTAAATAATAGAAACAGTAACATGCAGACAGTTGTATATGTACAAGTGCAGCAGAGCCCTTATAGTCCAGAGGCAGTAACAGTCCAAGTCTATAGTACAAACATGATAGACCTGAAGTGGTTTCAGAGTTCTAAGGTGTACATATATGATTTTTAAGGTGAGGTGAAAAGGGTGAAGGTGGCCTTGCAATCAGATTTTGAGTTCAACAGGGTGACAGCTACAGGGTAGATGGTATAGGGTAACTATTCCTGAGCCTGCGGGTGCTGGCATGTCTTCTTCTTCCCTACTCACACTAAACAGCATATTGGGCAACAAGCGCTCTCCATCAAGTGCGATCTACAACTGCAGAGTCCGCAGGAGAACTGCCTCGATCCTCAGGGACCCCACCCACCCCCAACATGAACTGTTCACACTTCTACCCTCAGGCAGGAGGTATAAAAGTATGAAATGCAGGACTTCCAGGCTAAAGAACTCTTTCTTTCCCAAGGCCATTAGACTCCTAAATAACTGACTGGAGTTTATAACCGTGGTTCACCTCAGTCTATCTACCTCACATAACTGTAACTGTATTTAACTTGTCCATCACATACCTACCTGCACATTACACTTTATATTTCTATTCTGTTTTTATACTTTATGCTGCCTCTGCTACTTATTATCTATCTGGTACTTATTATTTATGCTTATCTTTATACGTTGGTTTTGTATTTGGTGTGGACAGCAAAGAAAGAATTTCATTGTACAGGGAAACATGTTTCCTTACTGTGCACATGACAATAAACTTTGAACTTTCAAGGGAGAAGTTTTCAACCTCGTCCCATGAGACGTTGAGGGCTTTGAGGCTGTTGATGAAGGTGCAACGCCAGGTCAATCGCGGTCATCGTTTTCCTCGTCAGCCTCCAGGTGGAACTCATCAAAATTCCTTCTTGGGAATACAATTTTCTTCCATGTGGATCATGTATCCAGCAAGATTTAGGTGGCAGTGTGCGATGATCGTACTACGGTTTGGCATCTTGCTTCTTCATAGGACCTCGTCATTGGTAATGTGATCAAAGTATTGAATGCACAGTATTCGCTGCAGGCAGCGTTGGTGAAACACGTTCACCTACCAGGTGATACTGGATGAAGCTTTGGCAGCACAAGTCGCCATTGGAAGGATGATGGATGCATATAGGCAAAGCTTGATGTTAAGCAGGATGGCTGAAGAAGACCAAATATACGCATTTGTTGAAAACTTGCAATGGCTTTTCTAAGGCGGCATTTGACGCCCATTTTTGCATCTCCATCTCAGCTGATAGCGTTTCCTAAATACGTGAACTTTTCAACTACTTTTAGATTTTGACCGTTGACATTGATCTCTGGCACCCCAACTTGTACCCACACGTGCATGACACTAGACTTCTCAGTGCTGATCTGCATGCCGACTTTCCTTGCCTCTCGCCGTAAGCTTGTTGTTGGTGTCTTCAGATGGTGACCATCTTCCACAAGCAAGGCAACATTGTCTGCAAATTCGAGGTCAGTAAGCCAGTACTGTTTGCCCCAGTTGACACCCACCGCTGGCCCTAGGGCCTTCTTCATGATGAAATCAAGGACCACCAAGAATAGAATGGGTGACAAAATGCTCCCTTGTCTGATGCCAGTCTCAATGTTGAAGAACTTGGTGTGGCCCGTGTTCATCTTGACACAGCAGCTCTGAGTGGTGGTAGAGGGACTGGAAGGTGGCAATAAACTTCCTCAGGACACCATATATCTGCAAATTGCTCCACAGGGACTCACGATGGACACTGTTGAATGCCTTCTTAAAGTTGATTGACAGTGGCTGCTTATATTCCACACACTGCTCAACGATGTTTCTCAGTATGAAAATCTGATCACTGCATGACCATCCTTACCGAAAGCCTGCCTGATCTTCTCATAGGCGTTGGTCAGTGGCTGTTTTTATTCGGCGCAGGAAAGATTGTACAAAAGATCTTGGCTAACACAGACAGCAGGGTAATACCCCACCAATTTGTGCATTCGGTTGCATTTCCCTTCTTTGGCAACTTCACAATGATGCCTTTCTGCCAGTCCTCAGGGACAGTGTTATCCCACCAGCATGCATTATACAGATCCACAAGCTTGGCTTTGATGATTGGGCCCCCATATTTCAGGAATTCAGCTTTAATTTCATCCAGACCAGCCATTTGATTGATTTCTGCATCTTGATGGCTGTTTGAACTTCTTCCAGGGCGTACTTACCATCTATCTCATCCAGCTCCCCTTGCATTTCTTCTTGGTTGAAGTTGTAGGTGGCAGGCGGGTATGCTTGGTTGAGTGTCTCACGTTAGTGTTCAACCCACCAAGCACCTTGGTCCTCCTTGGTGAGGAGCAACTTCCCAGTCTCATTTTTGATCGGGACCAACGAGGCTTTCCAGACCCCTGAGAGATCTTTGGCAATTCGGTACAACATATGGGTGTCGTTCCATTTGGCTGCTTCTTGGGCTTCCTTGCATTTCTTTTTGAGCCAGTCTTTCTTGTCGTGTCTACAGCGAAGTTTCACTGCCTCATCCAAATCATCATATATACGTGCAGCTGCCTCCATATCATTACGGCTTTGGGTTTGGTCACAAGCCTTTTTTCCTTCTCTCTCTGGTCGATGAAGGTCCAAAAGGTTCTTCTATTTATTGCGTTTTCCTGTAATGCTTCCCTTAAGGTAAAAGGTTAACAGACCACGGCTGGGGTGAGAGTGGTTCCCGATGATGCTACTTGACCTTCACATGCACCATTTGCGCTGGAGGTCCTCAGTGGCAAATAACAAGGCACCAATGATGGGCTGAGACAGTTTTCACAACCAACTGCTGAGACTTCCAGTCTATGAGTGTGCAGTTACCATACCAAACTGTTATACAATTGGCTAGCATGTTCTCAATGGCACAGTGATAGACATTGATTAGAATCTGATGAGACCATTGGATTTTCTTCAGCCTTCTTAAACAGTAAAAATGTTTCTGTGGTTTCTTGACCAGGGTGGAGGTGTTGAGGGACCATGAAAGATCCTCTGAAATGTGAACGCTCAGGAACGTAAAGCAGGAGACATCAGTCAACCTCAGTCCCGTTTATTAATATGATGGTTTGGCTGTATTCTTTGAATGTCCTGTAGTCCACAATGAGCTTCCCTGGTCTTCATGATATTCAGGGCCAGGTTAATATTGAAACACCACACTGTTAGGAGCTGGACCTCTTCTCTATAGGCGGACTCTTCACTGTTACTGATAAGGCCAACTATCATGGTGTCATTGGCAAAATTAATGATTGTGTTAGATCGCTGTGTGGGGACACAAGTCATAAGTGAAGTGGCAATATAGTAGGGAGTTCATCAAACAGCCCAGTGGGACACCAGAGTTCAGGGTCAGGGTTAAATAAGTATGGTTGGCTAACCCTAACAGACTGTGGCCTTCTGGTCAGGAAATCCAGAATAGTTACAGAGGAAAGTGCTAAAGCCAAGCTAGCTGTGCTTTGTGTCTAGCTTAGAGGGGATGATAGTATTAAATGCTGAACTACAGTTAGGTCCATAAATATTTGGACACAGACAACTTTTTCTAATTTTGGTTCTGTACATTACCACAATGAATTTTAAATGAAACAACTCTGATGCAGTTGAAGTGCAGACTTTCAGCTTTAATTCAGTGAGGTGAACGAAACAATTGCATAAAAATGTGAGGCAACTAAAGCATTTTTTAACACAATCCCTTCATTTCAGGGGCTCAAAAGTAATTGGACAATTGACTCAAATGCTATTTCATGGGCAGGTGTGGGCAAGTCCGTCGTTATGTCATTGTCAATTAAGCAGATAAAAGGCCTGGAGTTGATTTGAGGTGTGGTGCTTGCATGTTGAAGATTTTGCTGTGAACAGACAACATGCGGTGAAAGGAGCTCTCCAAGCAGGTGAAAGAAGCCATCCTTAAGCTGCGAAAACAGAAAAAACCCATCCGAGAAATTGCTACAATATTACGAGTGGCAAAATATACAGTTTGGTACATCCTGAGAAAGAAACCAAGCACTGGATGTCCACGGAAGACAACAGTGGTGGATGATCGCAAGAATCATTTCCATGGTGAAGAGAAACCCCTTCACAACAGCCAACCAAGTGAACAACACTCTCCAGGGGGTAGGCGTATCGATATCCAAGTCTACCATAAAGAGAAGACTGCATGAAAGTAAATACAGAGGGTGGCACTGCAAGGTGCAAGCCACTCACAAGCCTCAAGAATAGAAAGGCTAGATTGGACTTTGCTAAAGAACATCTAAAAAAGAATGTTCTGGAAAAACATTCTTTGGACAGATGAAACCAAGATCAACCTCTACCACAATGATGGCAAGAAAAAAGTATGGAGAAGGCGTGGAACAGCTCATTATCCAAAGCATACCACGTCATCTGTAAAACACGGTGGAGGCAGTGTGATGGCTTGGGCGTGCATGGCTGCCAGCGGCGCTGGGACCCCAGTGTTTATTGATGATGTGACACAGGACAGAAGCAGCCGAATGAATTCTGAGGTGTTCAGAGACATACTGTCTGCTCAAATCCAGCTAAATGCAGTCAAATTGATTGAGCGGCGTTTCATGATACAGATGGACAATGACCCAAAACATACAGCCAAAGCAACCCAGGAGTTTATTAAAGCAAAGAAGTGGAACATTCTTGAATGGCCAAGTCAGTCACCTGATCTTAACCCAATTGAGCATGCATTTCACTTGTTGAAGACTAAACTTCAGACAGAAAGGCCCACAAACAAACAGCAACTGAAAGCCACTGCAGTAAAGGCCTGGCAGAGCATTAAAAAGGAGGAAACCCAGCATCTGGTGATGCCCATGAGTTCAAGACTTCAGGCTGTCATTGCCAGCAAAGGGTTTTCAACCAAGTATTAGAAATGAACATTTTATTTCCAGTTATTTAATCTGTCCAATTACTTTTGAGCCCCTGAAATGAAGGGATTGTGTTAAAAAAATGCTTTAGTTGCCTCACATTTTTATGCAATCGTTTTGTTCACCCCACTGAATTAAAGCTGAAAGTCTGCACTTCAACTGCATCAGAGTTGTTTCATTTAAAATTCATTGTGGTAATGTACAGAACCAAAATTAGAAAAAAGTTGTCTCTGTCCAAATATTTATGGACCTAACTGTATAGTCAATGAACAGAAGTCTCACATAGATATCACTGTTGTCCAGGTGGGTCAGAGCTGTGAAAAGAGCCATTAAAATAGCATCTTCAGTTGACCTCTTTGGGCGATATGCAAACTGTTGGGGACGCAGTGTGGAAAGTAGGCATACTTTGAGATGAATAAGAACCAACTTCTCGAAGCACTTCTTATCAATGGAGGGAGTGCAACCGAGCAGCGGTGGATTACATAGGCACTGGCACAAAGGTCATCTTCCTAAGGCAAGTTCAGATTGATGTCAGTGAAGGCACCTTCCAGATCTCTGCACAAGCCCAGAGCACTCAGCCAGGGATACCATAAGGGCCAGCAACCTAACGCACTTGCACCCCGCTCACTGCAGCACACATGTTGCTGGTGGAGAGTGCAGAAGGCTACTTATTTGTGGATGGCTCCATTTTAATGGGTATTTCCTTACTGTCCTTTTCAAAACAAGCATAGAAATTGTTAAGCTCTTCAGGACTGGATGTATAGCTGGTAGTGAAGACTTTGTTATTGGGTTTATAGTTCATAACAGTCTGGATGCCCTGCCACCAATGAAGAGGGTCAGAGTTATTATGAGAGTATCCTTATTTTGCAATTTGTGATCATATTTGGCTTTCATGTTGCCTCCTCCTTAGGTTAGCTTACAATGAGCTGTAGGCTTTCTTATTACCAAATCTAAAAGGAGCATCACGTTTCTTTAATAGTAGGCAGACCTCACTTTTCGTTAACAGTTTAGGATTACGGTAGGTTCTGAGGTGTCTCAGAGTCATGATACTATTGACACAAGAGCTAATGTATTCCAGCACTGAAGAAACATAGGTGTCCAGGTATTATTGGGAGACCAGAGTGGCCTGAGTGGCAAAAGTTCTTCAATCTGTATATTGAAAACAATCCAGCAATATGGAGACAGCACCCTCAGGCCTCACTGTTGGTTTTTCATGTTTAATGATTGGTAAGTACTTATGGAGCAGGAAAGAAGAGATGGTCAAACTGTCCCATGTGAAGGAGGAGAAGAGCTTTGTAAGTCTCAATAATGTTCATGTAAACATGCTCCAAAATACTATGACCTCTAGTGGGGCAGGAGACATTTTTTATGAAATTTGGGGAGAACAACTTTCAAGTTAACATGAATTATATTTTGTAAAGCTTTAAATTATAAAAACTAGTTAAAAATTCTTTCACCTTATCCCATTAATTAAAAATACAACTGTTAGACTTACAAGTTTTCACAAATGCAAATAAAAAACATATACAAATACTGATAGATAGCATAATAGGTTCTTGGTCATAAAACAATAAAATTTTACAAATGTGCTTCCAGTCTGCTCAACTGCATTAAAGCCTATCCACAGAGAAAATTAATAAACAAATCAGTTTACACTCACTGAATAAAAGTACTAACGTGATAGGACAAGACTGGTATCCTCTCAATCACAGTATTCTACTTACCTTTAACCCAGCACCAATATGAGGAGGAGTATCGGAAATCTGCCTGTCATCAGCTGAACTGCCTCGCTTGAGATCAACCACCGGAGCAAGAACTGTACTCTGCTTTGATCGTTGACTCTACCAGGATAATGCAAAATAATTATTAATGCTTATGAAAATTAAAATGCAACACTGAAAAACGTACATAGACAGAATATTGAGATTGCCACTCTATGCATAAATAAAGTGTTTTTAGCATGACCAAGACTAACCAATATTAATAAAGCTGAATATTTGCATGTATATTTGTTTGTTCAGTTTTGAAAACCAACTTCCAAATGAGTTATAAATTTGAAATTTGGCACATAGCTGTGTAAAGCTATCACCTTGATGGGAAAAACACGAAATTCATGATAAGTCCCCTAGGAACCCTTAGGGGGAGGCAAGGCATTGAATTAGCCTACTTACAAGTGTGTTACAAACCTTGAAATTTGGCACGAGTATAGTATGTGGAATTGCTACCACTTTATTGCTCATTGCTCATTCAGCTTTTAAGTTGCCATTAAATCTAACTTACAGTGAAGTTACTGTGTATAATGTCAACAAAGGAACTTCTCTAGCTCAACTTTTAAAAGACGGTGTGGTTATTATTTGGGATGAGTGTACTGTCTCCACAAAGGGGGAATAGAAGCTCTGAACAAAACACTTAAGGATGTAAGTGACAATGAAAATTTAATGGGTGGAGTGACTGTTCTGTTTTCAGGCGATTTTCGACAAACTCTTCCAGTTATTCTAAGATGTACAATGGTCAATGAGGTGAGGGCATCTATAAAGTCATCCAAATTCACAAATGAACTCTTACGATTAATATGAGAGCTCAGTTGAAGGGAGACTGCTTACCTTGTGCATTTTCACAATTGTTTTTGAAAATGGGTAACTGAGCAAATACTGTAATAGAGACTTCTAATGGAGATATTGAAATTCTGAACAATCCTGGAAACTTGGTCAACTGGCCAAGAAACTTTACCTGGATATTATAAATTTACATAAAAAAAACTGATTTGTGGTTATGTAAAAGAACCATACTATCGCCTAAAAACAATACTGCTGAGGAAATAAATAATTATCTGCTTGACAAACTACACTGTAATAAAAAAAAATATTTTTCTATCGATTCTGTTTGAGATAATGAAGAGGCGGTTCATTATCCAATATAATTTTTTAATTCCCTTAATCCTTTCGGAATGGCTCCTAATAAACTGTTCCTTAAAGCTGGTACACTACAATGTTGTTAATAAATCTAAATGCTCTGAAACTATGTAACAGTACCCATTTGAGAGTGACTACATTGCAATCCAACTTTATTGAAGCCTCAATTATAACTGGGTGTGCAAAAGGTGAAAAAGTATTTATTCCTCAGATTACAATTTTCGTATGTCCAGTTTTATGTGGCATGTTCAAGAGTCAATCAGAGGGACAATTTATACATTTTGGCTTCGACAGGACAAACTAAAAAACATGGTATATAAAGAACCTTTAGTTTAAATATTTTGAGAAATTTAATAACGTAAAAGTAATGTATCATTAAAACTCTATTTCTATGTGATGCAAAGCGCACTGGTCCTGCTAGTTATAATCATATGCTTCTGTGTTTTTAGAAATTTCCTGGGGCAACACCAAAATATTTTGATAGTAGGAGCTACAGTGCATCCGGAAAGTATTCACAGCGCATCACTTTTTCCACATTTTGTTATGTTACAGCCTTATTCCAAAATGAATTAAATTCATGTTGTTCCTCAGAATTCTACACACAACACCCCATAATGACAATGTGAAAAAAAGTTTACTTGAGGTTTTTGCAAATTTATTAAAAATAAAAAAATTGAGAAAGCACATGTACATAAGTATTCACAGCCTTTGCCATGAAGCTCAAAATTGAGCTCAGGTACATCCTGTTTCCCCTGATCATCCTTGAGATGTTTCTGCAGCTTAATTGGAGTCCACCTGTGGTAAATTCAGTTGATTGGACATGATTTGGAAAGGCACATACCTGTCTATATAAGGTCCCACAGTTGACAGTTCATGTCAGAGCACAAACCAAGCATGAAGTCAAAGGAATTGTCTGTAGACCTCCGAGACAGGATTGTCTCGAGGCACAAATCTGGGGAAGGTTACAGAAAAATTTCTGTTGCTTTGAAGGTCCCAATGAGCACAGTGGTCTCCATCATTGGTAAGTGGAAGAAGTTCAAAACCACCAGGACTCTTCCTAGAGCTGGCCGACCATCTAAACTGAGCGATCGGGGGAAGAAGGGCCTTAGTCAGGGAGGTGACCAAGAACCCGATGGTCACTCTGTCAGAGCTCCAGAGGTCCTCTGTGGAGAGAGGAGAACCTTCCAGAAGGACAACCATCTCTGTAGCAATCCACCAATCAGGCCTGTATGGTAGAGTGGCCAGACAGAAGCTACTCCTTAGTAAAAGGCACATGGCAGCCTGCCTGGAGTTTGCAAAAAGGCACCTGAAGGACTCTCAGACCATGAGAAAGAAAATTTTCTGGTCTGATGAGACAAAGATTGAACTCTTTGGTGTGAATGCCAGGCGTCACGTTTGGAGAAAACCAGGCACGGCTCATCACCAGGCCAATACCATCCCTACAGTGAATCTTGGTGGTGGCAGCATCATGCTGTGGGGATGTTTTTCAGCGGCAGGGACTGGGAGACTAGTCAGGATAAAGTGAAAGATGACTGCAGCAATGTACAGAGACATCCTGGATGAAAAAAACTTGCTCCAGAGTGCTCTTGACCTCAGACTGGGGCAACGGTTCATCTTTCAGCAGGACAACGACCCTAAGCACACAGCCAAGATATCAAAGGAGTGGCTTCAGGACAACTCTGTGAATGTCCTTGAGTGGCCCAGCCAGAGTCCAGACTTGAATCCGATTGAACATCTCTGGAGAGATCTTAAAATGGCTGTGCACCGACGCTTCCCATCCAACCTGATGGAGCTTGAGAGGTGCTGCAAAGAGGAACGGGCGAAACTGGCCAAGGATAGGTGTGCCAAGCTTGTGGCATCATATTCAAAAAGACTTGAGGTTGTAATTGCTGCCAAAGGTGCATCGACAAAGTATTGAGCAAAGGCTGTGAATACTTATGTACATGTGATTTCTCAGTTTTTTTTTTATTTTTAATAAATTTGCAAAAATCTCAAGTAAACTTTTTTCACGTTGTCATTATGGGGTGTTCCACAAAATGTGGAAAAAGTGATGCGCTGTGAATACTTACCGGATGCACTGTATTGTCACAGTTGGCTGGGGGGGCGTCCCGGCTGGCACGCCCCAGAGAATGGCTTACGCCTCCCCCAGACCACGTGGGGGCGACCGCCCTGGTGGCTATGGGGACCACGGGTACAGAGCTTTGAAGCTCAACCCTGTAGGGGCCCGTGGTCACCGCCAGGGGGTGCCCCAATGCTTTTGGAGCCCTGGACCTCAGCACTTCCACCACACCCAGAAGTGCTGGGGGGGAAGAGGATTGGGGACACCCAAAGTGCTTCCGGGTGCACAGCCAGCACTTCCGCCACACACTGGGGAGTGCCGGCGGAAGATTGTCGGGAGGCACCTGGAGTATATAGGGGTGATTATAAAGGGGGCCGCCTCCCTCCGTTCGTGGGCTGGAGTCGGGAGTGAAGTAAGGAACAGGTCTTGGAGGAGAGGCAAGGAGGCGGCCTGAAGAAAGAGGCATTTGATAGTTGGCCTGCACTTTGGGGACTTTTGGGTTCAAAAAAACTAATATAAGTACACTCTCTAACCAAACTCTTCCTGAATTTACTGTTTTCAAATACCTGCCACATGGAGTCACTTCAAGCACACTACAAACATGAAACATTTAATACAATAAAACTTTACTATTAAATATATGCGCACATAGTGTGTCAGACTAAAATAGAAGTATATAATGTATATGACAGAAAATCTCAGCATACTGTGCGTGCATTTCAATATATACTTTATATGTTTTACTTTAACAATGTAAGAAACAAAAATCTTAGAATAACCCCATTTAAATATATTACAGAAGCATTTTAGCATACAAAGCATATACTGTTTAGTATGAAAAATTACTGAAGTTAAGTCTAGTCACGCTCAGTCTTGGGCTATGTCTGTTGGGGTGTCTTCTTCGGTAGCACTGCTTTTTTTCAAGTTTTTGTTAACATTTTCTGTCATCATTGTTTCTTTAATCTTGCTCTCACTCCTGGCGTGCTGGTAGGCACAGCTGCTGCAATCCAAACATTAGCAAGTGTGCTGCTGCCAGCTCCGTGTTGTGTGCGTCAACCTAACCTGACATGGCTGTAACTCTATTCCAGCCACATGATTGGTTCGGTGCAGTGCTATTCTCATTATCATTGGCTTTTCATGTTGTCAAAACATGATGGAATGAGTTATATCGACTTTCTGTCGACCATGTCTTATGTTTCTATTGAGAAAAAGTTATTTTGCTTTAAAAATATCTGTTTTATTACACAGCCCTAGAAATCATTGAATTCATTTTTACAAGGAGAGAAATCAATGCATTAAAAAATATTTATATAAAGGCAGAATAGCAGAAGCAATTAGTTATTTGAAAGGCCGACTGATTGCAACTGTATCTACCAAACATTTTTATAAACTATTGTAAAACAACAGAAAGAATAACTTGTGACATTTAAAAAGTGCCTAAAAAACACGTTTTTTTAAACTGTGGGTTTTTGAAACACTCCACCTCCCCGAACACTTTTATCCCCCACGTGTACATATATAAATTCAGTGGAAATTCAGACAAACTTCCTTTCAAAAGTTTACCTTTGCCTGCGTGAGGGCTGCTTTTTTCACCTGTAGCTGACTCTGAAGAAGTTTAAAGTTCTTGGACCAGCCTTCTGCTTTTACATCACTGGTCTCAACCCCCAGGTCATCATAAAGGGACATTTCTGTTGTAGTCCACTGTAATGTCTACAAAGAAACAATACCAGAATTAATGCAATTTTCTAATATTTTAACAATGAATGTAGACCAGTATCAAATTATATTCTTTATGTACATAAACCTAAAAATGGGGGAGGGGTTTATAAGACAGAAATCTGCAGGTCAGGAAGTTGGGCTTGAAGTTCAGCTTTTAGTGGAAGTTACCATGTAAGAGTTTGCTTGGAAGAAAAGCACTTTCTCCAGATCAGTATCACTGTAAGTAGAACATTATATGAGTAAATACTGAAATTAAGATACTACCGTAACCATAGAAAGGGGAAAAACCAGCAATAGTATTGCCTTGGTGTTATATAACTCCATATATTCTATAAAGTGACTATAAGGCACAGCTATAATTAATGTTTAGTGAAGGTTAGGATACACCACAATTATTGATATAGTACAATACAGTAGCTGTACTAAACTCTGCACCACTCAGTCACCTCATCCAAGGATGGTTCCTGCTTAGTCAGGTTTTGGTGTCTGCAACCCTGAATTTAATTAAGTGGGGTTAATAATAGATTGATGCATGGATTCATAATACAGTTCACAAAGAAAATGTAGTTCACTCCATGTGCTCTTTATTAGTAGGGTAAAAATGACACCTACCTAATTAACCGGCAGGTCTATATTTACATTACTACTTCCATCATTGTCTATTTTAATTAATCAAGGATGATAATTTGCCAAAAATTCAACTGAGTGGTTAAAAGAATACTAAATCATATTATTACTCAAGGAAACCATGGTAAATCTATCCTTGTAAACAATGTAACATTGCTTTTTTTCTATTAATTAGCCTTTTTATAATTACTTTAAGTTTAAATATTATTAGAGATTAGTGAACACTCCAGTTTTAACATTAGCCTTCAACTATACCTTATAGAAGATCAGAACTATTTTTTTTAAATAGAAAGAAAGATGCGAGGATGAATGTATGTTAGAAAAATATTGGTAAGGTTTTATGGTGTCCTTTTGCAATTTCATTATATCTAAATCATCTTAACATTGTACAAATTAGCTGTACACTTATTGGATTTTACCTGACCTCCGTCACTGAACTGTATTATAAGCAGGTTAGTCCTGTCAGACAGTAGCCATCCTCTTTTTCCTAAACTTCAGCTGTTACCATTAGGCTGCAGATTTAGTTTCCCGAGGGTAAACAGCAACATATTTAAGAACTCTTTTCTTCCTAGACCTGTAAGCATTTTAAATTTCGTTACTTGTAATGATTCAGATAAATTCTGAATTATTGTTTTGTGTAATTATCCTTATTTGTACTAGTTGTCAGTTGTTATGCATTTGCTTATTCTCTTATATCTGTGTAACAGTGTCTTATGTTTTGTAAATTCCTATTGCAAACAACTTTCCCTATGGAATAATAAGGTCTACCAACGTTTAAATTAAGCAACCAACAGTCAAGTGTATATCACATGTGATAAAAGCTATACTGCTGAAAGTGACTTATGTTTTACTTGAAACCATCCCATGACCACATAGTCCTTACAATCCTCCAAAATGTGCCTGAAATTAGTTTAGAAAATATGGATGGTGATAACCTATCATATTGTACACATGACCTTAAATCATTACTTTAATCAGACACAAAATAATCACCACTCAAATGGAACACTTTTGTTTTGGTTAATCATTAAACATTTTATTGACATTTATAACATATATACAGTATAAGAACAGTTAACGTTTATAATATAAAGCTGAAAGAAACGACTCGTGGGCGTACTTTGTTGGACACGTGTCTGAAGGACAATAAGTGTAGGGTTAGCGGATAATTTTCGTTTATTTTTAATAAACTTTATTACTCAGTAACAACTACAAAAATATACAGCATAAAACCTTACAATCAAAGGAAATCAAGATCATTTGAGAAAACGCAATTACCAAAACTTAGTTTTAAAATTGCAAGAAAAAAAAACACTTATTCCCGACTGTACAAACTGCCTAATTTATACACCATTGGTTAATAAATGTTTGCAAGCTAAATGTCATTTTAAAAAATTTAATTTTCAGAATTTGTCAAGGGAAAACGAAACCATGCAAAAAGGGTGGTTCAGTAGTGATCAGTGCTACTTCACATCCACTGGGCTGAACCATGAAAGTTTCTCTCAGGCTGCGCTCATTTCTGAACGCTTCAAGAACTCAGAGGTAAGGCTTACAGATGACTATTTAAAGTCTGCAGGTCATGAATCTGTGTGTGTTGTGATGTAGCGGCATTTCCTTCTGTACCTGATAACCATAAACCTGAATAAAGCGGCATTTGTGAAAAGATGTATAAACAACTATACAAAATTCAGTAGCAGGAATCCCCATTTAAACTAACGCATATCACACCGAGTATGTACCTTGAATTAAACTAAATGCCCTAAAACAAAAAAAAAAATGGTGAAATATAAAAAAAATGCATTAAATAATAAAAATGCTCCTCTAATTACCAGCGAATATAATTTCCTTAATCAATCTAACAGTACAGTACAGTGAATGGTCCACTTGTGTATGAAATCGGGGACCCTTACAAATGCCGCCTGCTGTAATCGGCACTAGTAGGATGGAGCTATTAGAGTGTAATGCAAAGGAAGGAGAAAGCTACACGTCCAAGATACTCCTGTCAACATATTCGAACAAAACTCGCGACACGAGCTACAGTGCAAGTACAAATAAAGAGTCGCCAAAACACAGCTGCAATGTGTATTACGTGCGCGCCGAAAGAAAGACCAATTCCACTTCTTATTCGCTTCTGAGAAGGTCAAAACCAAGCAGCTCAATCTGCGATAACAAAGCAGGACACGTGGATCAGTAACGATTAAAGCCTTTGCAAGCAGAATTTGCAATTTTAAAGCTCTCTACGTACGTAAGTAAAAGAGAATATCGATAACTCGCAAAGCAGGAACCACACACCGGCCCAGGCTTTCCATGCACCTAGAAAATATAGAGGGGTGACTTCTATCCGCCGCTTAGTGGGTTTCTTGTAAGCAACGCAAAGCTCCCCTACCTGAGTTAACTGGAAAAATAAAACACAACAATGGAATAAGTGGTCATTCAGTTAATTAGTATCTCCTTCTGCAGCACGTTGGTTAGTGTCGTTTATGCACGTTTCATCAACGAAAAACAAAAGGAATTCACGTTCAAGAAGAACATGTAGCCCGCGAATCACATTTAACAACGCATGTTGCCATCGTGCGGTGGGAGGGAAGTGATGCAGCGTATTTAAGTAAAATGTCTACACCTACAGCATTTTCCCGGCGTTCACATAGTATTTAATGTAGTAGATCGCTAAGCGCAAAGAAAACACTATCTTCTGTGTCTTTGTTTATCGTATTCACTAGCATTACTTATGAATGCTTTGAAATAACTTCAGATTTTTTACTCTCTGAAGCCTCCTGATTCACCGGTACGAGAAAACCCCACAATATGATACCGTTTGATGCTTCTTAATTCCTAGTATATAAGATGTCGAGCTTTTAAGGGGTTCCAGTCCTATTTTTAACCCGCTAGACCCACATGTTAACAGGCATCATGCCCTTATGATATAGAATAAACCAATAGGTGTGTTCAGCAAAAATACTCGGACTAGAAGTTGTACTTACGTCATCAACAGGCCCCAGGGATTCGCCCCTAATGTGATACGAGTGGTCAGAGTTATTCCTTTTCAGAAAACTTCTAAAATATTTGTCACATACAATTATACACAGTACAAATATGTAGCGAAATGCTTAGTTGCTGAACTCCAAGACTGTACATTTGAAGAATACAAAAAGACAATAAATAGTGAATTCTCAGCTGTATAACTATTAAAATGTACAATGGCAGTATTATATTAATGTTATGAAATATATATAATAAACTAATAATAATGTAATATAAGAAAATTAATTATATGAAGCTCTGGGTACTGTCCTCATTTACAGGGTGGTCCAGATCTAATTATGCAATTCTTGCATTGCATTGCATTAAAGGTTGCATAGTTAGATCTAGACCATCCTATACAATGTGGATGGACTGTGAAAAGAAGCTCCTCCTGAATCTCTCAGAAATGGTCTTCAAGCAGCAGTACTGTTTTCTTAACTGCAACACAGAGAAGAGGCCATTGTTGGCATGGCTGATATCTCTAAAAAATTTCTTTGCCCTAGCTTGATATCTCTTGGTTTAAATGTCCTGGAAGTTAGAAAGTGCGCACCCAGTCATGTGTTCGGGTGACTACACCATTCTCTGCAGAGTCTTGCAGTTCTGTTGCAAGCTTTTCCCAGACCGGGCAGTAATACTCCGTGAAGTGATACTTTCAATGGTGGATATGTAGAAGTTCTTTATTGTCTGGGATGGTAGCCTGAAATCCCTGGGGTGTCTATATGGTAGAGAGTGTGTCATGCCTTCTTCACCAAGATGTCAGTATGTCTGGACCAAGTTAGATCTTCTATGATGTTGACACCAAGGTATCTAAAACTATGCACACATTCCACCTGAGTGCCTCAGTCTACAATCAGCTACCTTGTCTTGTTGACATTCAGGAGAAGACTTCATCCAGGTCTGAACAAAGCATTTCAAGAAAAGGCCATTTTAACTCTGCCATTGTCATCTAACATAAATATTAGAAAGTGTTCCTGAAGTTGAAAGGCTAGGCTACAGGACTGTGCCTTTTGATAAACACAGTGTGGAGTATTGGTTATGGCTTTGGACTTTGCACTTCAAACCCTGAGGTTGTGGGTTCAAATTCTCTGTGAGCATGAACAAGTTACTTCTCTGTCTGTGCTGCAATTGGTAAAACAAATGAATTGTAACGAATTGTATCTCAAATGTTAAATGTCACTTTGGATAAAGGCATCAGTCAAATAAGAAAATAATAAAAAGGGGATCTTTGGAAAAGAAAACCTAGCTCACCTAAAATGATGGAGTGGCTCAAAACTATCTAAGGGTGGTGTACATTTAAATGTTTTAATTGCACGCTAGGCAAGTCTGTTTCTAATGTTGCCACTCTGTTAACTAGGAAGACAATTCATTTTTGAGAAAACACATCCATCCATCCATCCATTTTCCAACCCGCTGAATCCGAACACAGGGTCACGGGGGTCTGCTGGAGCCAATCCCAGCCAACACAGGGCACAAGGCAGGAAACAATCCTGGGCAGGGTGCCAACCCACCGCAGGACACACACAAACACACCCACACACCAAGCACACACTAGGGTCAATTTAGAATCGCCAATCCACCTAACCTGCATGTCTTTGGACTGTGGGAGGAAACCGGAGCGCCCGGAGGAAACCCACGCAGACATGGGGAGAACATGCAAACTCCACGCAGGGAGGACCCGGGAATCGAACCCAGGTCCCCAGATCTCCCAACTGCGAGGCAGCAGCGCTACCCACTGCGCCACCGTGCCGCCCCTTGAGAAAACACAGCAAGATCATAATAACAAAATACAACTAATACTGGAGTTAAAAATCAATTTAATGGTCTTATGTCTTAATTTGACACACAGTATTGTCCTCTAGTGCTCATTAAAGTTTAATGTTAGCTGGGGATATATCAATAGAATTGAAATAAATACTCTACCTAAATTCTTATGCTTTTCACACCATTTTCTTTTTCATATATATAAATTCTCCTGTTATAACAGCATTTGTAAATATCTCTCTATTATATAAAAAAATCCTGGGACAAGACGAGACTTTTTAGCCTGGGACGAGATGTGACTTTTTCAGAGAGATAATTTCATGTCCTGCGAGACAAGACGTAAAGAGGGTCAAAAACGTTGGCGTGCTACACATGCAGAGCAGGTTAGAGATCATGAAAGTACTAAAATTCGAAAGTCTTAAAAAAACAGAAATTATTACTCGCTGAAATAATGGAACAGCTAATAGAAATTGAATATATGGACATAGGTGATATGACAAGTATGTAGATATTATTTAGATTTAAACTTTAAGTTGGAGACTTGTAGATCATCTTATTCGTGTTGCCATCAGGGAAAAGTAGTGTTTCTTCCCAATGAAGAGGTGTATCTGCGAAAATTAAAAGATTTGTTGTTTGGTGAAAGTGAAATCCACATACACGAGCGGCAGAGACGCAAAGTGGCTGGCGAGCAAAGCAAGCTGGGGGCAAACCCCCCTAGTGTATAATGAAAAAAAAGAAATACTGTATATATTTTTGATTTCATATATTTTATTAATCCCTGAGGGCAAATGGTCTTTTTGCATGAACTTTGAAGGACAAAGTGCAGGGTCAGCCATTGTGCAGTGTCCCTGGAGCAATTTTAAGGTAAAGGGCCTTGCTCTTGGGCCCAATGGAGTAGAACCCCTTCTGGCAGTAACAATTAATCTCAGGAATGCAATACATAAACTGTACATTTCTGTAAGATGATGTAATATAAATGTTTGTTTCTTGTGAAGTTGGGGCCATCCTAAACTGCATCAGAAAGTTCCCAAAACAAAAAAAAATTTAGAATGTACCAAAAACACAAGGGACAGATGACGAAAGGATAATCACAAAAGTATGAAATGGCCTGGTGAATATACTGTAAATAAACTTCCCTCAATTGTTCTGTGTAACAGATGTGTTGGCTTGTCCACCACCCAAAATCATAGTGTCAGTAGCATCACCTCACTTCCCAGTTCTCCTCTTTATCTCTCCCACTGTGACAATAAGACCTCCCTGCATATTTGATTGTCGTCTCCAGCTCATTTCCCAACTCCAGGCTTGGTGGGAAAATGTAAGATTTTTAATCCCACCATTTGTTTACTTCTGCGAAAATTACTGCAACTACTTTGGGGTCAGGGCTCTGCAAGCAGTTGGGCTTTTATACCAGACATTCTTCTTGCAGCTCAAGATATGTCTGCCTCCTATTAAAAGACCAATAAAAGGCCAGTTACTCTTGACAGCCTGCATGCTGCCAGCCCTCAATAAATGACCCCCATCTGTTCCCTGTGTTGTCAAGTTCCTACCCACTGGTTTAAGGGAAATCACCTAGCTTTCTTCCCATACACCATTGCAAGAGAGGCATTACTTATTTACACACACTGGCACTTGGAGGAGCTCACTAGTGTAGGCTCATCTTTTAAAGTATCGATTCTGCGGGGTCCATCCATTGTTGTTTTTCTGGCTTGGGCCCCTTCTGACCTTGGCAACCCTATTCTGGCCTGACAACTTGTCATATTTTCATGTATGGCATTAGTTAATTCAGTTTCATTTATTTTAACAAAGTGTAAGTTTACTGAAAGGTACAGCATACACTAGTTGAGAAGACAATTGATATCATATAATTTTATTGTTAAAAACTTTGATAGTGAAGTTAAGAAGAAAATGATTTGGTTATAACTTTATCGTTTATTGCTGCATCCTTTATCTTGATCAGAGATACAGTAGCAATGGCCATCAGAAAACTGTCACAGAATAACATGTATGTAATGATCCTCTTATCATAATAAAGGCAGCCTAAAAGTTAATACAAAGGACATCAAGAGCCTGTAGTTAAAGAGTCTATAGTTCAAATTGCAAAATCAAACAATTTTTTAAAACTGTCTATTGCTGTATGGCAAACTGGCCTCTGCCCCATTTTGCTAGGCTTTCATTGGTACACAAGAACATCTCTGTTAAGTGAACACAGTAAGCTTGCTGTCCTCTTCCACATGCATTCTAATGGGATTTTTTTTTACTTATGTAATTTACTTAATGGACAAAGCTATCCAACACCAATTTGCAGTGTATAAAAACATAACAGTCACTCATTCATTTTCTAACCCCCTTAGCCCTGAACAGGGTTGCAGGAGTCTGCTGGAGCCTATCCTCGCTAGCAAGGGAACAAATTCTAGCCAGGGTACAAGTCCATCACAGGGTGAACACACACCTCAATCACACGCTAGGGCTAATTAAGGATCGCCAATTCACCTAACCAGCATGTTTTTGGACTGTGGGAGGAACTGGAGCACCCGGAGGAAACCAATGCAGACACGGGGAGAACATGCAAACTCCACACAGGGAGGACCTGGGACACAAACCCTGGTCTCTTTACTGTGAGGCAGCAGAGATACCACTGCGCCACCCCAAATTTATATTTAATAAATGGTTGCATCACCTTCAGTTGCAGTGACTGTAACCAAACACCCTGTATTATTCATTATCAGTCTTCAATCTCTCTTTAGAGGAATGTAAGCCTATCCTTCTTTACTGAGCTGCTTTAATTTAGAAATATTGGTAGAAACATTCAAGGATGGACTGTTCATTTCAGGCCCAGCCACTGCATACCTTTTGGGTTTAGGTCTAGACTAAGTCTGTCCAAAAATGTTTTTTTTTTCTTCATGACCATTCTAATGTGGATTTGTTTTTTATGTTTTGGATCATTGTCTTTCTGCATAACTTAACTACGCTTCAGCTGCAATTCATTCTCCTTAAGGATTCTGATACAGATAGAAATTCATGCTTCCTCCAAACAAGGCAGATCATCCTACTCCTTAGGCAGAAAAGCATACCTACACCATCACACTACCACCACGTTTTACTGCTGCCATGAATTTCTTTCTGTGGAATGCTGTGCTTGCTTGACACCAGGCACACTGTACTTGGACCCATGCATCATTCTACTTTGTCCACAGAGCATTCTTCTTAAAGGCTAGGGGGATCATTCATGTGTTTCCTGGCAAATGAAAGATAAGCATTAATGTTCTTCTTGGTTAGCAGATGAATTCCTTTTACAATCAAAACAGTGTTGTTTTGATTGTAAAGTCTTAAATACTGGTCTTTCCTGATGCAATAGAACTGTGCACTTTTTTTGGATATTTTCCAGATTCTTTGTGACCTCCTGTATGATTTACGTCATACTCTCAGAGTAACTTTGGTAGGCTCAAAACTCCTGAGAAAATTCACTACTGTTCTAAACTGTTCTTCATTTGGAAAATATTATTCTCACTGTGATTTGCTGGATAGATAAACTTAAAAAAACTTTTTTTCCCGATCTCTTCAGAAATGTATAGATAGATAGATAGATAGATAGATAGATAGATAGATAGATAGATAGATAGATAGATAGATAGATAGATAGATAGATAGATAGATACTTTATTAATCCCAAGGGGAAATTCACATACTCCAGCAGCAGCATACTAATAAAGAAAATATTAAATTAAAGAGTGATAACAATGCAGGTATACAGACAGACAATAACTTTGAATAATGTTAACGTTTACCCCCACCCCCGGGTGGAATTGAAGAGTCGCATAGTGTTGGGGAGGAACGATCTTCTCAGTCTGTCAGTGGAGCAGGACATTGACAGCAGTCTGTCGCTGAAGCTGCTCCTCTATCTTGAGATGATTCTGTTCAGTGGATGCAGTGGATTCTCCATAATTGATAGGAGCCTGCTGAGCGCCCGTCGCTCTACCACAAATGTCAAACTGTCCAGCTCCATGCCAACAATAGAGCCTGCCTTCCTCACCAGTTTGTCCAGGCATGAGGCGTCCCTCTTCTTTATGCTGCCTCCCCAGCACACCACCACGTAGAAGAGGGTGCTCACCACAACCGTCTGATAGAACATCTGTAGCATCTTATTGCAGATGTTGAAGGACGCCAGCCTTCTAAGGAAGTATAGTCGGCTCTGTCCTTTCTTACACAGAGCATCAGTATTGGCAGTCCAGTCCAATTTATCATCCAGCTGCACTCCCAGGTATTTATAGGTCTGCACCATCTGCACAGTCACCTCTGATGATCACGGGGTCCATGAGGGGCCTGGACCTCCTAAAATCCACCACCAGCTCCTTGGTTTTGCTGGTGTTCAGTTGTAGGTGGTTTGAGTCGCACCATTTAACAAAGTCCTTGATTAAGTTCCTATACTCCTCCTGCCCACACCTGATGCAGCCCACGATAGCAGTGTTGTCAGTGAACTTTTGCACGTGGCAGGACTCTGAGTTGTATTGGAAGTCCGATGTATATAGGCTGAACAGGACCGGAGAAAGTACAGTTCCCTATGGCACTCCTGTGTTGCTGACCACAATGTCAGACGTGCAGTTCCTGAGATGCCCATACTGAGGTGTACAATATGCACTCATTCAATGTTTGTGCTGGCAACATTTCTCTGGGTCATAAAAAGCTGACTCTAATGACACTTTTAAATGGACTGACACCTGAAAATGTGCACTGTTAAATATTTGCAGTAATAGGGATAATCAGGAAATACTTCTTTATGGCACTGTATAAACGCATTTTCTTTATTTGGTTCTTTGTAAGGATGACACTGGGGTGTTGTTGTTGCTGCTGCTTTATAGCTGTAAAATATGCAATTTGAATGCTATCTGAGGCACTTCCTAGGTGGCATTTACTTACTCGCCAGGTGTCTACATGGGTTTTCTCTCACACATCTCCCACATCCCAAAACATGTAGATCAGGCTATTTGTAAATTATAAACTGCCACCATATGAGTCAGTGTATGGCTTCACATCTCCTAGTGTTGGTTGCTATCTTACTCCCAGTTCTGTCAAGATGGGCATCAGTTTCCCAAACCTTTAACTAGATAAGCTGGTTAGAAGATGGGTGGATGGTTTATTATATAGTACACTGCAAAAATAAGAGAAGAATCCGAACCTTTGTACAAACTAGTCTGCAGAATGCAAAGTGCAACATTGTCTTATCTTCGTTCATTTTTTCTCAGACATTGAAATTCAAAACTACTCATAGACTTCCACCTGTCATTAACAAATGAGCCACTCAACCTTACAAATTTTCATGTGGGTGACAGTTATGTACAAAAGAACAGGAAAAATAGTCTAACAACAAGATGGTCTGAAGCTTTTCCACTTGAAATGTGTTTATGATGTCTTGAATCCCAGAGGACCTCAGAGGTCTCTCAAGCCCTTTTGCCCAGAAAGTTTAGAGCTGTGGTATTTTTAACAAAGAAATTCTTGGCTTAAACCTCCAGTTATTTACACTCCAAGGAATGTGAAAATCCTCTACATCTGTTATTTCTTTGTACTCCCTCATTTTACTTCAAACTGCATTGTAAATGTCGCTAATTACATTGCAAAATTCCTGTTCATATATTTGTTGTGATAAAACTTTATTGGCCATTTCTCCATGTTTATAATGATGATGAGATGGGACTTAAAGATAAAATGTTCTGGTTTTTTTGTTTTTTTCTTTTTGTAGCTGAAAGATTAAAATTCTGATTATAAAATCAATCTTTTCCAGTAGAATTGTAAGGGAAAATGTGTTTGAAACAGTCTTGATGTTAAGTGCTTTTCTGCTGCAAACACTTTGAAAACTATCATTTTTTGAGAGTCATTTTTGTGGTTGTAATTAAGATATTTGCGTTCACCCGTGACACCATTTTGTTGAGGTTACATATAAGAAGTCTTATTTTTATGAACTAGATATTACATAGAACTTTTATTGTGTTTCGGTAATTTGAGACTTTACGTATTATTTAATGGTATAGAGAAGCTGTGTGCTGATTGGTGCAAATTAAAATATATTTAAATGTGTAAATGAACCTAAATGATAAAGGAAACTGTTCTGTTAGATTTGTTCAGTCTGACATGTTGACTAAACACCGAGGCACCAGCGATTGGTGTAATGAAAGGAGATCCATTTTGAATTTAATTTGTAACAATGACTCAAGATTATTCTTTATTTATAGAGTATTTTCTGCAACTAGTGCTTTTTTTGAAGATCTTGCATATTGCTAATTAGTTCTAGAAATCTTAGCAATTTGCTAGGGTGCTCTTCTAATGTGCATTTTATTGTTATACGAGACACACAATACAAGACAGTTTATCCTCTTTAAACCACTTTCAGTGTTTCCCAGAGTGTTCCTGCAAAAATTTCTGGAAAAACATTGGTCTCTAGGAAAGTATCCATTTGTGAGTGTTATGTTTAAACAAGGATTCCTCCCTTGGTTTATGTTTAAATTTGTTTGTATGTCATTTTTATTATTAATTCACTATGTACCATATTTTATGTTAATTGTTATTTCTATTTATTTTTTGTCTAATGATTTAGTTTCATTTAATTTTATTTTATTTATCTCTTACTTGGTTTCTGTGTTTGCAACCATGTTCTATCATGTTCCTTTTGTTTTGTGGGTGGATCTCCAAGAGGTATAGCCACCCTTGCAGTACTATACATGCAATCTGGGAAAAGGAGTTCTTTGTAGTTCTTTCATATGTGCTTTGGTGGAGCTGGGAGTTATTTTTGTGATTATTGCCCTTCTATTTCTTTTCTTGGTTTTCTTGAATTTTTCCTGTCTTGGAATTTTGATTATTAAATTTTACATTGGAACATTGCCCCCTTTTAGGCAAATCTTTTTGCCTTTTGAAAGATTTTATTATTTTCCCTATTCTTTGTTCATAAACTCCTAATTTATAAAGATTCCTTTAGCAGCCAGTTTTGTACAAGTCAGGTGTTGACTGTTATCCACTCCCTTGTAACTTTTGTTACAATGTCTTACTTGTTTTACTGAGTGGATGAGTAGTAATTTACTCAAACTAAATAAGGAGAAATCGGAAATCTTAGTGACTGGCAAAAATGAATATAATGATGAGGGTATTAGAAATAAACTTGATCCATTAGGCTTAAAAGTGAAGACAGAGGTAAGGAATTTAGGGGTATTGACTCTGACCTAAATTTTAAATCACATATTAATCAGATTTCCTAGGACATAATTTTTTCACTTAAGAAATATAGCAAAAGTTAGATCCCTTATAACTTTGCAAGATGCTGAAAAATTAGTTCACGCTTTTGTTTTTAGTCGACTAGATTACTGTAACGCACTCCTCTCAGGACTACCAAAAAAAAAGACATCAATTGACTGCAACGAGTGCAGAATGCAGCTGCTAGAATCTTAACTCGGAAAAGAAAATCCGAGCACATCACCCCAGTTTTGATGTCACTACATTGGTTACCTGTGCCATTTAGAATTGACTTTAAAATACTGCTTATGGTTTATAAAGCTTTAAATAATCTCGCTCCATCCTATATCTTGGAATGCCTTTCACCTTACACTACAAATCGTAACCTTAGATCTTCAAATGAGTGTCTGCTTATAATACCAAGAGCTAAACTTAAAAGAAGTGGTGAGGTGGCCTTCTGGTGTTATGCACCTAAAACTGGAATAGCCTGCCAATAGGAATTCAACAGGCTAATATGGTGGAGCACTTTAAAGGATGTTATTTTCTTTTGTGAGAACAAATCTATTAATTATATCACTGATCAAATTTTTAGTATTATTTAGGAAATATTTTATTAATGAGTGAAAATGGATCAGATGGATTCCCTTATTTAACCATTTCTTTACTGAATGTTTTGTATATGTGAAGTCTCTTGAATTACAGTAGGAGATGCAAAGCTTTTAGGTTGGCTGAAGCCTTCCAATCTGTTACTGCACAATTTCTATCTTCTTAGGATATAATATCAATGATGTCTTTTTATTTTTTGTTTCCTTTATTTTTTAATCTTTGAATATATTATTTGTATACTTATATATAGTGAAAGATGCCTGGACACAGACAGACACAGAGACAGCCAGATGTCCAAAACACACACGCTTTTTATTTTCTTTCCTCTGTACACGCACAGCGCACCAACTAATGCACAAATCATCATTAAACTCAGTCCTTATCTCTTTCTTCTGCCACCTCCACTCCTCTCTCACAAGCTCCGTCCTCTTCCACCTGACTCCGGCTCCCCGAGCGCAAGTACTGCATGTGAGTTGAGATCCTCTTCTGGCAGCACTTCTGGGTGTGGCAGAAGTGCTGCATACCAAGGCTCCGGAGCTGTCCAGGCGCCCCCTGGTGGTGGCCACAGACTCCTACAGGGCTGAGCCTCCAGGCTACCAATCCGTGGCCCTGATGTAATCCAGGGGGGGCTACCCTCTTGCACCCTGGGAAAGATATTGCCCCTCTCCTGGTCCTTCCCTTCTCCAGGCATCCCGATGGGGCAAGGTCCCCAGTTGTCTGCCACTATATATATATATATATATATATATATATATATATATATATATATATATATATATATCCATCCATTATCCAACCCGCTATATCCTAACTACAGGGTCACAGGGGTCTGCTGGAGCCAATCCCAGCCAACACAGGGCGCAAGGCAGGAAACAAACCCCGGGCAGGGTGCCAGCCCACCACAGTAATATATATATATATTCACGACATTCGTAGTCTGAATCACAATCTGATTGTATGGGTGGTTACCTACCCGGTAACGCTTGTGGTTGGTCAGCAAGGATGTTAGCCGACTTGCTGACCAACCACAAGCGTTACCTGGTAGGTAACCACCCATACAATCAGATTGTGATTCAGACTACGAATGCCGTGAATATAATTACCCCGATCTACATGCTGTCAAATAAACGAACCACACGCCGTGGCGCAACGTTAGGGGCTTCGCCTCCAGTGCTGACGTCCGAGGTTCGATTCCCGAAAGGGAGTGCAGTGAGTGTGTACGCCTGATGAGCCCAGAATTAGGGCGAAACACGTGTTGCGTACTCTTTGCATTATTTGACAGTAAACTATTTCAACCATATATATATATATATATATATATATATATATATATATATATATATATATATATATATATACAGTATATATATTTGTATAATATTGCATATAAAAGAATATAATCTAAATAAAAAATACAGAATTTAAGTTATTTTGAAAGCATCTGGTAAATAAAACTTAAAATGAGTGTAAATAATGACAAAGATTGAAAAAGGAATTTCTGGTTCCCTTGACAACAAATAAATTAGATCTATTTATCTATGTATCTATCTATCTACTTATTGTAGCAGGAGAACAGGCATCCAAGCCGAATCAGAGGATAGTTCATTACCTGGACGGGAGGCCAGTGCAATGACACAAGCAGATTGGCTCATGGGGCAAGGAAATAAATTTGTACCCGGCCAGTATGATTTAATGGACAGATGGAGAAAAGCAGATGATTGGAGTTTTTCCATCCCTCATACATTAAGTGGCACTGGTCCTCGTATGGTAACCCAACTGGGATACCGCAGGGGTGCCTCGGTCTTGCGAGTTCTGTTGGGGTCCTTGGGGATTGACAGAGGGCACCTTTGGGGGAGGACCGTGCTACTTTTTCTGTGGCCCAGAAGTGCTTCCATGAGGACATAGCATGACATCAGAAGCATTCTCAGGTCCAACTTAAAAGGAATCTGCTGCCTCACTTCATTTGAGTCAGACTCAAGAGGCAGCAGGCAATACAGAAGGAGGATGAATTGTATACTTCATTTTGCTTTGTGGCTGATTACTGGAGAAAAGATTGTGAGAAGTGCTTGGTGTGGATAAAATTTCCTTTATTTTATTCCAATAATGTGTGGTGTATGATTGTGTCTTGTGCTTGGCTCAGTGGCACCCCCTTGTGGTAACACTATCTATCTATCTATCTATCTAAATGATAAAACCAGTCTAGTCCTAGGTAGTTATAAATGCAAGGTTGATCAAGATTAATTCCTGATACATTATCTAGTAATTTATCATCAACATTAAGAAGTTATAATGGACAACATGAACCATAGGTTTTTATCTTTTATAAGCAATAGTTAAATAGTGGCCTTAAAGAAGCTAGGGGTCAAAGATGGAGAGGTAAATGATTCAGAGAAGACTGATAACAAAAGGGAAGTGTGATTGGGGGTCAGATTTATAAAATAGCACACAGAAAAAAGGAGTCAGACGCCGGCGCTGTGTGCACGAAGCCCATGGCACACGAAACGGAACACACATAAAGAAGACAATTGAGACCCACGACACACAAAGCCCCCCTGCAGTAACTGAAATAAGAAATGAGGCGACGCGCCCCTAGAACACCAAAAAGAAAGGAGTCAGACGCAAGCGCCACATAGCACACGAAACGCTACGCACACAAAGAAGAGGATTCAGACCCACTACAAACAAACACCCCCTCCACTAACAGAGATTAAAAAGTGAGGCAACGCGCCCCTAGCACACAAAAAAAAAGAAGTCAGACGCGAGCGCCACACAAACCCATTGGACACAAAACGGGACAGACTACGGACATAGCACACGAAACATACACAAAAAGGAGGATTCGGACCCACGACCACACTAACATAAATAAGAAATGAGACACAAAGCCACACTAGGGTTATCACTTTTAATACAAAAAAATAAGGGACGCATACTGCAGCGGGGGCCACATCCCAGTGCCAACACTTTGCAGACTCTACTTAAAAGACCCGCCCTCCTCACTGAACCATTAAAATGACCAATCAAACTAACGAGGACATCAAGTATTACCCAATCAAAAGTAGGAAAGGAGGCATCTTCATAAAATGCGTGTGGGATGATTTGCATGAGACGCTGCTTTAAAAAAAATGATAAAAAAAAATACGGGACAAAACCCGTCCCGTATTGATTCAAAACGGGACGCGCAATTTCATTCTCAAATACGGGACGATTCCGTATTTTACAGGACGGGTGGCAACCCTGCCCATTACTAAACGAACCGTCCGTATTAAACATACGTCATCTGAACACATTCAAATTAGGCAGCATTGGTCGATCTCATTATACTGATCCACTATTAACCGTTTAACCACAGAAAAGGCTCCATATTAACAGTGAGTGCGATCTTCCTTATTACTTATCCATATATCTAACGCTGAAGAACAAACAAGTAATGAATTCACGATCACAGGTACAAAACGATACGGCTCAAGTGACGGGACCAAACACACGAACCCGCATGAAAAAAAAACAATACACGTCAGCGCATACAACGCGCTTCTGAAACCCCGGAAAAAAAATGTCTCGGCTCCAAAAACGCAAAGCTCAACTAACACATTAACAGAAACGAGCGCAGATGGACAGACACAATGAACGTACACGCATACAGCACGCGTCTCAAAGTGCTGCATCGAAACAGGCAAGGGTTCAAAACGAAACACCTTGAGTCTCAGAGATACAAAAACGGCAGCGAAGGGACAAAATAAACGCAATTCATGACAATTCATTGGGATTACTGAATGTCATTTGCAATCATTGTCATTCACTTAACTTCCCTGACGAAACAACTAGCAATACAAGTAATGAATTTACACGTTATTGTCAAAAGGGTCAAATTTGACTGCCTCCTTTACATTCATATCCTGCATATCTACAGAAGCTTCTAACTGACGAAGTACCTGAAAGTAAAAACTTTATGAACTGCATTAGATCCTACAATAGTTCATTTGCTTTTGCATCTAATGCCATCCAGTCACTTACTCAACACCATTGATAAACTTATACAAACGTTGATAAATAATAATACTGTATTCCCTTTGGAGCAAAGGTACTTTTATTAGGAGGAGATTGTACACAGTGCTTAGCTATTGTTCCACATTCCATGCGCTCGGCTATTCTGCAGTCCACCTTAAAATACGCAGACAATTGGCATTGCTTTCAAAAGAGTTACGGAGATATTTGGAACAGCAATCTCATTACACCAAATAACCCTTTTAACACAACAAACTATATTATGTCCAAAAAATATTAATGTTGATCACATTAGTAACCAGGGGCCTCATGTATAATGCCGTGCGTAGAACTCACACTATAACATGGCGTAAGCACAAAAGCGGGATTGTGCGTACGCACACAAAAATCCAGATGCAGGAATCTGTGCGCACGCATACTTTCACGTTCTTCCACTACATAAATCCCGATTTGCGTGAAAAGTAACGCACGTGCACGCGCCTTCTGTCCTGCCCCAACTCCTCCCAGAATTACGCCTCTTTGAATATGCAAATCAATATAAATAGCCTTCTGTGAAAAGACAATGGGAAAAGCACGGGGGAAAATATAAGAATTTCAGCGAATACCAAGTGGAGGCAAAGGAAAAACATACTATTTGTTGGTTTAAACAGTGGTATAATCAACAAAAGAAAGTTGATCGAGTGAAAGAGTGTCGGAAAAACTCGAAAGATTAAATTCACAAAGTCGCACAGTGTCCGAAATAAAAAAGAAATCACATATCAAGGTCGCTGTGAAAAGGCGAGTTGTAGCCCACCGTCTGAGTGTCATATGAAAGCGTATTAGGGTACAAACAAAAAACATAGGCACACAGTGGGAAAAAAGCATGAAATGTCAACTTTAATCTCGAAATTTCCACTTTAATCACGTAGTTTATTTTGCCATTAAAGTAGAACATCATAAACTTCATCTTAAACTCGTTTATTTTACTAGTTTCTCATGTAGCATGTTAAATGCTTTTTTCTGTGTTTGATCTTCTATGTGCTCTATGTGTGTGAATCACTACGTGCTTCCATTCTTTCTCTTTCTCCGACAGGACACAGAATGCATTACATTCGAGATATTACAGCTCTCTGAATAATTAAAATACTGAGATGTATACGTGATATCATTTTCATGATGATAGGAATGAAAGCATGTTATTAAACATGGGAACACGGTGGCGCAGTGATTGTTCATATCTCACGCAAGAGGCTTGCTGCACCATGTGTGACCTTCGATGAAATAATTTATTACAGAAGTACTGTCTCTTTCAAACGTACTAACCTCCAATTCCTGTCCATACTTTTCTTTCACCAATCGCCACACAATCAGCTCTGTAATAGACGTTAAGCCATTTGTAAGCTTAGAACGCCGATTCTCCAAAACTTTTAAGGAACATTGAAATATCTTCGTGGTACATGTTTAATTATTCTATTCGTCTATCCTTCCAGTGTCGCGTCAGCACCAGCAAGAATACAGCGCAAGGCAGGAGCTATCCTTGAACTAGCTATACGCTGCGGCACCGTGTCCTCACATGTTCAATTATTAGCAATACAGATTATTTAAATGAAGTTAAAGTTTTATCTGTATACTATAAGCAACATATTTTGCTGCATTTCATCTTAAAAATGATATTGTCATCATACGCGCTTTATAAAGTAGCGCAGGTTGTGCAATATTATAACTGTAGTGCAAGTTTACAGTGAGGTGATTGAGTGTGTTTATAGTTCTTGGGATGAAACTGTTTCTGAAACGCGAGGTCCGTACAGGAAAGGGTTTGACGCTTTTTGCCGTGGTTGAGGTAGTGTGTACTTGAAACTGTATACCGATAATTCTCTTTCCGATCATCTGCTGCTGTGATTCACACTCAGATACAATGATATAAATACTCCGAGTGGTGCAGTGAGAGTAATATGGAAAAAGATGATCCGCAGTGGCAACCCTTAACGGGAACAGCAAAAAGAAGAACAAGATGCAGTGAGCGTAACAACGCTAAAGCAGTTATGGTATTGGGAATACTAGGGCTATTCCCTGGCCCATTATATTGCAGCAGGTTAATTACAATCAGATGCATTACACTAATAAACAATATGCAGTTAATTTCAGTGTATTTATAAAGCCGCGTCAGGAATGTGGAGCTAAGAAAGAAAGGATGAGCACACAGGAACAGTAGTTTGACCATTCTGTGGACCATTATATTGTTACAGGTTAATTACAATCAGATGCATTAAATTTATGAACGATATGCGGTTAATTTCAGTGTATTTGATAAAGCCGCTGCCGTGAATGTGGATCTAAGAAAGGGTAACCACACAGGAACAGTAGCACTGCTTTGACACTGGGTGCCGCCAGTCTGCAAAACCGGGCGGAGAAATTGCGTACGCCAAGGAATGAGTTACCGTGGAAATGTGCGTGGCTTTACGCCAAGTTTAGGTTTTATACATCGCGATTTGAGCGTGGAAAGGTTCGTACGCAACTTTTCTGTGCGTACGCACCGTTTATACATGAGGCCCCAGGTCATTTCATTACTTCCTGGAGAGGCACAGCTCTTTCTAAGCTCTGACAAAGTTGACTCTGATGACGACAATGACCATCTTAATTTCCCCTTAGAATATTTGAACACTATTAACCCAGCCGGATTAACACAACACAATCTTAGCCTTAAAAACGGAACAATAATCATGCTATTAAGAAACCTTAACACTAAACAGGGTTTATGCAATGGTACACGTTTAGTTGTCAACACCATAACACACAATGTTATTGAAGCAAAACTTCTTACAACATCACATGCTAACAATACTGTTCTAATTCCTAGAATTAACCTTACAAGTTCTGACCTGGAATTACCTTTTACACTTAAACAGCGACAGTTCCCCATTACACCTACCTTGGCCATGACCATCAACAAATCACAAGGACAAACAATACACAAAGTTAGCATCTACCTCTCTGAGCCCGTTTTTGGACATCCACACCTTTATTTGCTTCCTATATGCGTCATCTACACCTTCACACTATGCTATATCTCATTCATACATCACGCTCTTTGTAATTTCACAACACCAGGGGTTGGCGAGCGAAGTGAGCAGGGGGCGGAGCCCCCTAGTAGTTATAGAACAAGTGACTGACATCATCTGTTCAATTCATTACAAAAATGACATAATGCATTTTGCAAAACACCAGGGAATCTCATTTGCTATTACAATGTATACAAAGGGTCTGTGAACAGAAAATATGCAAATAGTCTGAGAATCACAAAAAAAACAATATGAAAATGCCAGAAAGTTTGCCTTCCAGAAATTATTGAGATCATCAGGTATCTCCAGAGGAGTCCGAATTTGCATTTATAGGATCATATTAAGACCTGTGGATCTTTACATAATTTATAGAAGTTTCTCAACTGAAGGCAGCATAAAACACTGTGGAGAAGATTGCATACCTTTCTGCAAAAATGAAAGAGATATTAAAAAAATTGGATCAGTCATCTGGAGCAAATGACTGATGACAAAGTGGTAAAAGAAAATAAAGGGATGGAAGAGGTGGGTCAAGCAGAAGAAAAGATGGTTGAATGATGTGTAAGTTGCCCTGTGAAAACTGAAAGCAACTGGGTGGCAGAATTATTCTGAAGAGGCCTTTGTAGAACTTTAGTGGCAACAGGCAATGTTAGTAATGTTTCTCTAACAAGGTTAACACAGAATTCATAATCTGAATTCACTTTATTGGCCAGGTACACTAATATGTGCTAGGAATATGTCTTGATAGTATCAGTGCAACATACAAGGACAATACAGAATACAAAAGATAAATACAAGAAGATAAAATATAAAATTATAAAACATGAATTCAGAATGGACTCGATGATGGCTGTGTAGAATTGGACCAAAATTGCTTAAAGGAGATTGAATTTCCTCAGCTGATGCCAAAAGAACATTCTCTGATGGGCTTTCTTAATAATGCATGTGATGTTATGGTCCCACTTAAGCTTTTGTGACAGCACAGTGCCCAGAAACTTAAATGAGTATGTCATAAAAACACCTGAGCCATTTATAGCAAGTGATAAGTGAGTAAGATGGCTAAAATCTGTGATAATTTCCTGAGATTTTTGAATGTTTAGGTCCAAATTATTATGGCTGCACCACAATGTCAGATTTTTTACCTACTGCCTGTATATGGATTCATCATTGTTTGAAATGAGGCCTATTAGTGTGATGTCATCTAGAAATTTAAGACGTTTGACAGATGAGGTGCCAAAGGTGCAGTCATTTGTATAAAGACAGAAGAGTAATGGGGAAAGGGCACATCCCTGCAGTGCACCTGTACTAAGGGTTAATATGTCAGACATGTGTATACCCAACCAAGCATACTGTTTTCTGACTTTCTTAAATTCTGTGATCGAATAAGAGATTGAACTAGGTTGGTTGAACTGGGTGAGTTTCTTATATAGGAGCACTGGGATGATTTATTGGTAAATAAAGCTTAAATCTAAATTCACTGCATCATCCACAGATTGAATGGCTCTGTATGCAAACTGAAAAGGGTCCAGGAAGTCTTTTGAAGTGTTTTTGAGGTAATTCAGAATAAGGTGTTCAAAGGTCTTCATTACCACAGAGGTTAAAGCTACTGGGTTGTAGTTATTTAGGCCTGTGACCTTTGATTTTTTTGCTACTGGAATGATTGTGGAGGTCTTGAAGCAGGCAGGAACAGTGCACATATCCAGAGATTGGTTGAAATGTCTGTAAATACTGTAGACCAGTGTTTCCCAAACTCGGTCCCGGGGACCCACTGTGGCTGCAGGTTTTTGTTCCAACCAACTTCTGTGTTTAACTCCTGGGCGAACTGTTATTTCCATGATTCTGTATTTTGGGAGCAATATAAAAATTAGAAAACTATGCTTGGCAAAAAAAAAATTACTGGAATGTAATAAGTAGTTATATATGAATAATGGATTTTTTTTAACAATATCTTCATCTTGATTTTCATTCTACTTTTCCAGGTTCTAATTGTTTGCTTAATCCATTATTTACTAATTAGTGGATCTGACGCTAAAGTAGCTACAGCCTTTCATGATTCAGTGTTGTTTGTCTGGGTGTCTGCTATGTTCATTTTTAATTATCATTAATAAAATACAACAAAGGGGCCAAACTGCACAGAGAATACAAATATAATGAAATCACAAAAGAGAGTTAAGCATTTAAATCTACAGCAAAAATAGAAATATTTCTAAATGTCTAATAAATGTAAAATCATACTGCTATACATTTTTTGAATGTAGAATAAAAATAGAAAAAAAAATTAGCTAATTAAATGAGATCAGTGTTATCGGTTGTTGTCAATAATTATGAATCTAGTTGAAACAAAAACCCGAAACCACAGTGGACTCCCAGGACCGAGTTTGAGAACCCCTGCTGTAGTCAATTGGTCTGCACAATACCCAAGTGTGGAAGGGGTAATAAGGTCTGCGCTTGCAGCTTTTAAAATATTTTCCTGTATTTTGCAGTTATGACAGAAGGGGAAGCTGACAAGAAAAGGAGTGTGGAGTAGTAACAGAGAGACCATCTGGTAGATTTACGTCCCATTGTCTTTCAAAGCGAATGTAAAACTGATTTAACTGATTAGCCATACTGGGATCAGCACAACTGTTTGATGTTTGTTTCTTGTAGTTAGTGACAGATGGGTATCAGCAAGAATGAAAGGGAAGGTCTACAGGACGGTAGCGAGACCAGCTATGTTATATGGGTTGGAGACGGTGGCACTGACCAGAAAGCAGGAGACAGAGCTGGAGGTAGCAGAGTTAAAGATGCTATGATTTCACTGGGTGTGACGAGGATGGACAGGATTAGAAATGAGTACATTAGAGGGTCAGCTCAAGTTGGATGGTTGGGAGACAAAGTCAGAGAGGCGAGATTGCATTGGTTTGGACATGTGCAGAGGAGAGATGCTGGGTACATTGGGAGAAGGATACTAAGGATAGAGCTGCCAGGTAAGAGGAAAAGAGGAAGGCCTAAGCGAAGGTTTATGGATGTGGTGAGAGAGGACATGCAGGTGATGGGTGTAACAGAGCAAGATGCAGAGGACAGAAAGACATGGAGGAAGATGATCCGCTGTGGCGACCCCTAACAGGAGCAGCTGAAAGAAGAAGAAGAACTATTTTTTCCATACTTTGTTAAACATCCTGAATTCACCTGAAAATGTGCATATTACCATTTCTTTCTGTTTTAAGCATTAGTAATTCAATCTTTTTACATACTTAGAACTGTGTTCACCAATTAGGATGGAAAAATACACCATAATGAGAATTTAAAAGAAATAAAAAGTTAGTTTATCCTTATTTTCATATTTGGGTATGCACGATTTAGCCATGAATTTGTTCTAAAAATTATAATTAGACTTGAATAAACTTAATTATCAATGCTTGAGGGCCATAAGCAATGCGTAGAAAGGCTGCATGTGGCTTGTTGGCTGTGTGTTGCGTAACCTAGTTTTAGAATTTATGACTGTTGAACAGCGAAAGGTGTAATTATTGTGTGGGTAGTGTGGAGTATTTTTTGGCAGGTCTAGACTCAGACTTCAATCTCCACCTTCCACAACATGCCAACAGTAATTTTTTTAAACAAGTCCTATCAACAATGAGAGAAAAGTTGCGGGAGTGATGAGCCCCAGTTAAGGATGCAGTTATCCATCCAAATCACAGACTCAGTTCTCCATTGATGACCTAGTGTTCAGTACCAATGCCCCACAGTAGGATGCTTGAACCACCTTCACTGCAACTGCCCGAGAAAAGAAGCTGTGCTGGTATGAGACACCTGGAACAAAATGAAATTGGAAGCTGCACAGTACATTCTCACAAAATACCCTTGGGTTGCTAAAGATTAGATAGATAGATAGATAGATAGATAGATAGATAGATAGATAGATAGATAGATAGATAGATAGATAGATAGATAGATAGATAGATAGATAGATAGATAATGAGCCTTTCTTTACATGATAAAACGATAATCAAATAAGTAGTATATAAAGGGAAACATGCATGTTTTAATTTACCCGACAATAAACAATTTGAAAAAGTACTAAAAAGAAAAATCAGGAAAGAAAGCATCAATGTCTAGCCCTCCATTACAGCATAAAGGACTGTTTAAGTTTTCCCTGGAAAATAGTAGTTTTCAGTAGGAAATACAATAAAGTTTTAGTGTAAGTTGCAAAGGCCAACATACCTGTATGATGACATAGGAAAATAAAAAACATTATTTTTACATGTTAATGTATGTTTATTCATAAATTAGCATGTTTATATGTTAATTTATTTTAATCAGCATAGGTTACATAACTTTTACTAAACAACTAGATAAAGAAATACACAAAAGTTCAATGATGGAATCACAATACCAAACCTTTCAAATTATATAGAGCCAATACACCTTTCATAACTGGATGTTTGTGTGATGGACAATCCATAACTTATAACAAGGAAACAAGGTAGGACCAAAATTGGACATACAAAGTTAAAACCTCCATGTGCACAAAAGAGCATTAGCAAACAATTGTGGGAAGTTTACATAAGTGGACTTTATTGCGTAATGCTTAAAAATCTACTGTACCATGAACTGCATGCCACTGAGCCTGACTGTGTGTTACATACCTGGACATACCTTCACCTGATGGAGCCGCATTATGCTGAAAGCACTTCAGTTGATCCTTCAAACATCATGAAGCTCTTTAGTACTTTTTTTTTTTACTACTTTTTATTCTATTTTAAGACATATCAATGAATTATTATTATTATTATTATTATTATTATTATATCAAAGACTTCTTTAACTTGTTTTCCCCAAGAAGAAACCCTTTGTTTGACTTACACCAGACAATGACATTTTCCAATACATATTCTTTCAAAATACATAATTATTCTTTTGCTTAGCTATATGTTGTTACTGCTTTGATTCCAATACTTCAAATTCCATATATGGTTAAGTCACACAGATAATTTAATGTAAAATGTACATGGTTAATGCTATTGCCATACAAAGTGCTGGATTAAAATTTTAAACTGAACACAGTGTACATGGAGTTTGCATCTTCTACCAGTTTGTTTTGGCTGAGTTACTCTACAGAAACGCAGATCTGACTGACTAGTAAATTTAACTGGTCTGCTATGGGTGAGTATGAGTAACCTAACCTAGAGTCGATTCTTGGCTTATAGCCAGTCTTAAGAAGACATACTCTGACATACTGGGATCCTGTAATGGGAAAGTTGCCTTTCAAAAATTAAAAAAATTTGTTTACACACTTCTATTACTACTAATACATTATATTTCCAGACATTGAACTACACTGTTTTGGCAACAACAAGAACAAACATCTTTTTAAGCTTTTTTTCTTGACATTCAGGAAATCATCTGAGCATTTCTGATCCAAGGTCACAGGAAGTAGAGACTTCCTTCACAGCACATAATCAAGAACTAATCTTGGATGGGGAGAACATGTAAACTCCACCTAGGCAGTGACCAGTGTAAAAACATAAAATGATGTAATTGAACAAAATGTATGTGTGTACAGAAAATAGGACAGAATGATCAAACTTGTTTGTGTTTTGCGTACGTGACAAAAAGCATGTATACTTTCTGGAAGTTTTCTTTTGATGATGTGTGTGACAAAAAAATATACCTTTAGGGTAATGACTTTACAAAATTGGAAAAATACAATGAGTCAGGACGCTATTTTTATTGCTTACGTGGTCAACGATCAGGAGATTAGAAAGGTATAAAAGAGCAAGGATATCTGCGCTCGAGGCAGATGAAGTGCGGTGTCCTAGGACTGTGTTTCTCTGTCATTTTACCCTTGTCTGGTATGTATCAATAAAAGGTTTTGACTAATTTTAATTTTCTTCTCTGTCTTCAGTCACAAAAAGTGTCCACAGTTTTTGGCGCCCAACGTGGGGCAAGAGACGGCCGGTCGACTCCTCCGGCGAGACCATTTCAGTGATCCGTCTTACCAGCGGACTGCCGTCAACTTGAGCTCCGGCAGCAGAGCATGCAGCTCCGGCAAAAGTTAGGACTGCCCTGTCCTGAAACAGTTCTTGCGTGAGGAGCCCCTGGTCTCCTCTTTGCTACATCCACGGTGACTGAACGGATTTCCAGACAGAGCTTGCACACTTCCAGGCTGGGGTAAGCACCGGGGGATTTCCGAACATTTTTTATTTTCTAAATAACGGGAGGGCGAGTTTCCTGTTGACCATCTAGTCATACTCATATCTCAACGGGTTGCTTAAGGTGATGGAGACTTGACCCAAGCAGTTTGACGCATACGAAAGGTCTGACGAAAGGATACTGGCCTCACCCATATCCTAGACTCGGCTGGACGTATTGATGTAGTATTCTGCTGAACCGAATCGGACACGAAGTCACCTGAGCTGGAATCCGGGGATGTGAGCGGACAGGCTAACGGGACGAGTAACGGGGTGGTTTATATATGTATGGAAATATAAACCGAAAAAGAGCACAGATTGCAGGATTGCTGTTAGGACGGAATAAATAAATCTACATACGGAATAAGCAACAATACCGTGTTCTCCTGGGAACTGGGACAGGACCGATAGTTAGGTGTCTCCCCTTGGGAAAAAAGAAGGGAACAGTAAGGGAACAGTGAGTGGCACACTTAATACCTCGCTGATTCATACGGACAAGGGATTAGGCAAATCAGTATATAGTTGGAAAATTAAATACAGGACCCGGGAGGGCAAGGGGACATAATGGGAACTTATAACAGTAAGCCTGTTAATCGCCGCACAGGGGGATCAAAATCATTAATGCTGGAAGAATTATTTTCGGAGGATCAACAGACGCCCCGTAAAAATGGGTCTCCTAGGAAATTTATAGAAAAGAAGACAGGTTTAGATTTCAAGAAGGCATGTAAGAAATGGAATAGACAGAGTGGTGGGCGTTGGCCGATAGAGGGGACAGGAGATGTAAGTGAAATACAGGAAGTCAGGAAGATCCTGTGTAGGAATAAGCAGGGTTGTTATAATAGTGGACCGTATCGAATGGATATGTTCGATAGATGGGAATTAGTAATAAAAGACAGAAATTTAGAAGCAGTACAGAAACAGAATGAATTGTTGCGGGCAAATGAGGGAAAGGCTAAAAAGGAGAAAGAGGAATTACTAATTACATTACAGAAAGTTCAGATAGGCACTGAACCACAGGCAGATGGGAGGAAAAGGAAGAATAATCCAAATAAAGACCCCCCTTTATCCTATTATTTTTTCCCCTCCTCAGTACCAACCTCAGGCACCTCCATTATCCCCTCCTCTATCCCCCATTCCGACTGCCCCCCCTGCACTACAACCAGCAGAAGTTTCCCCTGATGATTCCCCAGGCACAGATCACTATGACCCTTCTACCCATCGTGATGACCCACCCTGTACTAGACAAACCCCCGTCTCCAAATGCACTCGAAGTCAAACCTACAAACCAGCTCCAACTTTTTTCTCTTCTGATCCTTCACCTTCACTTACTTGCCCTTTAATAGAAGTTCCCAATCCCCATTATAACCCTGCCCATCCAGCCGGACCCCAAAATCCCACAACAGTTATGATAAATCGGAACTGGGACATCCAAGAATTAAAAGATGTCGTGAATGCACTTCCAGATCCAAAGGAAGTAGGAGGACTAAAATTTGTTGAACAACTTGATCAGTTAGATAGCATGTATAAGCCTAACGCTGCTGAATGGACCCAGGTACTTCGTCGAAAGCTTGGGACCACATGGGCCACTGTTAGCAGGGGTGTCCGCAATGACGTTCCATGGGTATGGAACCCAGCTTTAACTCGAGGACAGGGGATAGGTGGAGAAGGCGAATTTAACCCACAATGGGAGGCGTTGAGACAAAATATTGCAGAAAAATATAAAAAAGGAACGGACTGGTCCCTTATTTCTGCTGCAAAACAAAAGAGAGACGAGACGGTTGATGAATGGGCACATAGGATTCAAGACCTTATGGCTAATCACTCGGGCTTGGAAAATGTTGATGACCGCACTCGAGCTGCAGTTCCACCTTTTGTTTCCGGTTTGCGTCTTGATATACAAAACAAGGTCCGCACTTCCTGTATTGAGTGGGAAAGTGCCACGTTTGATGAAGTCAAACGACATGCTGAACATGCCGAAAAACAAACTAAGCAGAAGGAATCGGACTCTCATGCCAAATTATTGGCAGCACAGATGAACTATTATACCAGGAATGCTCCTGACCAAGGTCGAGGATATGGCTTTAGAGGAAGGGGACGAGGACGAGGAAGAGGACGAAGTGGTTTTAGAGCTCCTCCTGTTGACCACAATAAGAATCCTTTTATTCCCTCTCCCTTAAATTCCAATGCTAATTCCTTCTCTTGCTACGCCTGTGGTGAAACTGGACATTTTCGTCTGGAGTGCCCTCACAGACAGCAACAGCCCCCACCTCCCCTTATTCCACCTGTTTTTTCTGACACCCCTGACCAACAATACTGGCCATAGGAAAACGCAGGGACCTCCAGCCACTCTTTTCAACTACCTTTGCTCACCCATAATTCAGAGACTGATCCTTTACTGACATTGTTCGTTGATGGCACTGAGACTATTTTCTTAATCGACACTGGTGCCACTCGATCTACCCTCTCGCTGGCAAAGGTCCCTGCCTCGAACGAAACTGTTACTGTACTTACTGCTTCTGGACAACCTCACCTTCTTCAAGTATCAAAACCTCTTCAAGTCCAGTCACGTCCTGGCGGACATACCTTACTGCATCGTTTTCTTTTGAATCAGCTTTGTCCAGTTAACCTTTTAGGAAGAGATCTCATGACAAAACTTTCTCTTTCTATTTCTATGACTGACAAAGGTTTTTTCTGTTCAACCCCCAAGTTGTTGTGTCAAATTACCCCTTACCCCAAACCCTCTTTTGCAGCATGGACTTTAGATATTTCCCCACACACCATTCTCCTCAAAGCCCTACACTCTTTTTCCCCTTGTCTCTTTCCCAATTTACAGGCCCCTGACATTTTACACTGTACTGCCCAATACTTCCCTATAGAAGTAGACACCCCCTGGCTAGAATCTTTCCTTACTTCTGGTACTTGCCCCGAAACCCTTCACATCTCCTGTGTTTTTATTTCATCCACAAAGGCAGCTGCTTCTGTTCATCTTACATGCTCACAGCACATATATTATCTTGGCGGCACAGTGCCTCATATTTCCTTAGCTAAATCACACACTGTTAAATGGGGGGAAATAGGACCATGGGTAGAAAAATGCCTTGAAAGAACAGACTGGTTGCAAGTTACTCCAGGTATTTTTGATACTCCTGACCGTTTAATAACTAAAGTGGTGTTTCAAACTGATTTTTTAGTACATCGCGCTTTGTGCCGTCCTTCCTCTTTTGCTTGTTCATTGCAAACCACTTTCCCTTCTTGGCTCTCTATGCTCCCTGATTCACTATGGTCCCAGGGAAAGAATGATTATGGAAGGATAGCCCATTGTGAGCCTCTGGTGATCCACCCGAAATCCTCCTTCCGCCCGCACCGTGCCCAATATCCTCTGTCTCCCGAAGCAGAGGCTGGCATCTCCGCCGTACATTCTGATCTCGTCAAACGCGGTGCCATTATTCCAATCGAATACTCTCCAGTCAATTCCCCCATTCTACCTGTAAAAAAGGCTGACGGTTCATGGTGTTTCGTACAAGACTTGCGACAAGTAAATTCTGCCATCTTCCCTAGGGCCCCTATCGTCCCTAATCCTTCCACTATCCTCTCTACTATCCCTCCTTCCGCTCGGTACTTCTCCGTTATTGACCTAGCTAATGCTTTCTTTTCTATCCCTGTTCACCCTGATTCTCAATTTTGGTTTGCTTTTACATTCCAAAACCGCCGTTGGACATGGACCGTCATGCCTCAAGGATACACTGAAGCCCCTTGTGTTTATGGACAAGCTCTTGCCCAAAATTTAGAAGGCTTTTGGCCGGAAAGAGGTAGTACATTGATACAGTATGTAGATGACATAATGATATGTAGCGCTACGGAAGAAGATTGTACAAAAGATACCCAGAAATTGTTGCTGTTTCTGGGGGAAAATGGCCATAAAGTTTCTAAAGTTAAGCTGCAGCTAATCAAAACAACTGTAAAATATCTAGGTCATGACATTACGTATGGAACAAGAGCTCTCTCTAGCGATCGCATTACAGCCATCCAAAATCTTCCTAGACCGGTCACAAAACAACAGGTTATGTCTGTTTTAGGTATTCTGGGCTACTGCAGACAGTGGGTTCTAAATTTTACTGAAAGAGCACAGCCGTTGCAACAATTGGCTAATACTCCTGGCATCCCCCTTTCTGGCCAGGTCCAATGGAATGAACAGGCTGAGAAGGCTCTCTGTAACCTCAAAACTGCTCTTCTATCTGCGCCCGCGCTAGGTTTGCCTGATCATTCTCGTCCATTCACTTTGTTCGTGGACGAAAAGCAGGGATTTATGAATGCAGTACTGACGCAACAACATGGAGATAAACAAAGACCGGTGGCTTATTTTTCTAAAAAACTGGATCCAGTGGCCGCAGCACTTCCTCCGTGTCTTCGTGCTGTGGCTGCAACAACAGAAGCTGTATTAGCAAGCACGGATGTAGTTCTCATGAGCCCCCTAACAGTTAAAGTGCCTCATGCTGTACATTCTATCCTAGTACAAGCCAAAACTTCACATCTCACTACTGCTAGGGCAATACACTATCAGAATGTACTCTGTACTTTGTCAAATGTTACAATTGAAAGATGCTCCACTTTAAATCCAGCCACTCTTCTCCCAACTAACAACGAAGGAGAACCACATAATTGCCATGACGAAATAGCAAAGGTTGTAAAACCTAGAGTAGATCTACAGGAAACACCTTTAGAAACTGGAGAAATGATTTTTGTGGATGGATGTTCCTTGCGATTGAAAAATGGAGCACCCTCAACCAGTTACGCAGTGGTCCAAGGGGACCGCCTGCTGGAAGCAAATCGAATTTAATCAAGCTTGAGTGCACAGGCAGCTGAACTCGTAGCACTCACTCGAGCATGTCAGCTGTCCGAAGGGAAGATCGTAACAATTTATACGGATTCCAGGTATGCTTTTGGAGTCTGCCATGATCATGGAGCACTATGGAAACTAAGGGGATTTAAGACCAGTACTGGCAAACCCATCCAACATCAGAAATTGATCGAATCCCTTTTAGAAGCTATAACCAAACCATCGAAGCTAGCGATTGTTAAATGTCAAGCTCACACAGGAAAACAGGATCCTGTTAGCAAAGGAAATGAATTAGCTGACCACTTTGCTAAAGAGGCTGCATATAATAACACACCAATTTCTTTATTCCAACAGAGAAATGACCAGGACCCTGATAATCAAATTATTTCTTTACAGAGTGCAGCCACGGATATCGAAAGGAGAAAATGGTCCAAAGAAGGGTCCCTCTCTGATGGAGTCTGGACTCATAAACACACTAACAAACCTTTTCTCCCAAAAGCCTCTTTCCCAGGAATGGCAAAAATCGCCCATGGCCTCGATCACGCAGGTAGAGATGCCACAGTTCGAGATGTTGAAAAACATTGGGAAGCTGTAGGTTTCTCTACATATGCAGAGCAATTTTGCAGACGCTGTGCAATATGTCAAAAGTTTAATGTGGGAAAAGGTACCCAGGTAAGTCCCGCCGTTACCCCTAATCCAATGGGTCCGTTTGAACACCTCCAAATGGATTTCATTGAACTAACCCCGTCTAAAGGGTACCGATATTGTCTTGTGATTGTCGATGTGTTCTCCCGATGGGTAGAGGCTTTCCCTTCAAAACACAACGATGCCAAAACAGTAGCTAAAGCACTAATTAAAGAGATTATTCCAAGATGGGGTATCCCTCAAAAGTTACAAACAGATAATGGCACTCACTTTGTGAACTCCGTTATAAATGAATTAACCACCTGGCTCCAAATTAATGTGCACCATTATTGTAAATACCATCCCCAAAGCGGAGGCATCGTAGAACGATGCAATGGCACTTTTAAAGCTAAACTCGCAAAAATTTGTGAACAAACTAATTTATCATGGCCGGATGCACTACCCTTAGCTTTAATGGGACTAAGGGGACGGACACACCGACAACTGGGACTATCGCCGTTTGAGATTCTGACCGGACGTCCCATGCCCGTTGGCATGGTTGTAGGAAATGTGAATTTGCATACTGTGGACAATGATCTTCTCTCTAGTCTTGCAGGTTTACGAACCTCGTTGAAGGAAATCCACCAGCAGGTTAATCAAGCCTGGAGGACCAGCCCCCTTTCCAAGGATTTACCAATTCCCTTGGGCACCTGGATCCTGGTTCGAGATACTCGGAGGAAACACTGGCATCAGCCTAGGTGGAGAGGACCATTCCAAATTCTTCTATCCACACCACACGCCGTGAAAGTTGAAGGACTGCCTGCCTGGATCCACGCATCGCATTGCAAGAAATGGCTATCTTAAAAATACTTTTTCTGTTGGCTGTTACCCGCACCCTCTCGGGCTACCCAAGGATGGGTGGTGATAATATCTAAGTACTTTACCGCCTCAATGGAAAGGGCATATATGCTACACGAGGAGCACATGTCTCGTATAGCTTCTTCCATTTTCTCCTCCCCATCCCCTTTTCCCCCCCCTTCCCCTTCATCAACCATTTCAATTTAATTATATTGCCCACATCATTTTGTTCAAAAAGGGAGGAGTGTAAAAACATAAAATGATGTAATTGAACAAAATGTATGTGTGTACAGAAAATAGGACAGAATGATCAAACTTGTTTGTGTTTTGCGTACGTGACAAAAAGCATGTATACTTTCTGGAAGTTTTCTTTTGATGATGTGTGTGACAAGAAAATATACCTTTAGGGTAATGACTTTACAAAATTGGAAAAATACAATGAGTCAGGACGCTATTTTTATTGCTTACGTGGTCAACGATCAGGAGATTAGAAAGGTATAAAAGAGCAAGGATATCTGCGCTCGAGGCAGATGAAGTGCGGTGTCCTAGGACTGTGTTTCTCTGTCATTTTACCCTTGCCTGGTATGTATCAATAAAAGGTTTTGACTAATTTTAATTTTCTTCTCTGTCTTCAGTCACAAAAAGTGTCCACACCAGACAGACCTTTCAGTCTAGGACTGTGAAGCTATAAGGCAGCAATGCTAACCATCAAGTTACCCTGTCAACAAAGTTGCCCCTGCCATGCTCTTCAGAATACTAAGTGTACAGATACTGGAACTAGGTATGTATTTTATCTACTCTCTCAAAAGTAATTCTTCAGCATTTGTTCAATATGTTATTTTCAAGCACATTAAAATCTGTCTTTTGCATGGACTGAATGAAAATATATTACTACAAGCAATGATTTTGCCCACTCAGTACTCAAAGTGCCATGTGATGATCAACACAAAGAAAACTGTCTAAAATTAATTCTCAGAATACAGTTAGGTCCATAAATATTTGGACAGAGACAACTTTTTTCTAATTTTGGTTCTGTACATTACCAGAATGAATTTTAAATGAAACAATTCAGATGCAGTTGAAGTGCAGACTTTCAGCTTTAATTCAGTGGGGTGAACAAAACGATTGCATAAAAATGTGAGGCAACTAAAGCATTTTTTAACAAAATCCCTTCATTTCAGGGGCACAAAAGTAATTGGACAATTGACTCAAAGGCTATTTCATGGGCAGGTGTGGGCAAGTCCGTCGTTATATCATTATCAATTAAGCAGATAAAAGGCCTGGAGTTGATTTGAGGTGTGGCGCTTGCATGTGGAAGATTTTGCTGTGAACAGACAACATGCGGCCAAAGGAGCTCTCCATGCAGGTGAAAGAAGCCATCCTTAAGCTGTGAAAACAGAAAAAACCCATCCGAGAAATTGCTACAATATTACGAGTGGCAAAATCTACAGTTTGGTACATCCTGAGAAAGAATGCAACCGCAGGTGAACTCAGCAACGCAAAAAGACCTGGACGTCCACAGAAGACAACAGTGGGGGATGATAGCAGAATCATTTCCGTGGTGAAGAGAAACCCCTTCACAACAGCCAACCAAGTGAACAACACTCTCCAGGGGGTAGGCGTATCGATATCCAAGTCTACCATAAAGAGAAGACTGCATGAAAGTAAATACAGAGGGTGTACTGCAAGGTGCAAGACACTCATAAGCCTCAAGAATAGAAAGGCTAGATTGGACTTTGCTAAAGAACATCTAAAAAAGCCAGCACAGTTCTGGAAAAACATTCTTTGGACAGATGAAACCGAGATCAACCTCTACCACAATGATGGCAAGAAAAAAGTATGCAGAAGGCGTGGAACAGCTCATTATCCAAAGCATACCACATCATCTGTAAAACACGGTGGAGGCAGTGTGATGGCTTGGGCGTGCATGGCTGCCAGTGACACTGGGACACTAGTGTTTATTGATGATGTGACACAGGACAGAAGCAGCCGAATGTTCAGAGACATACTGTCTGCTCAAATCCAGCTAAATGTAGTCATATTGATTGGGTGGCGTTTCATGATACAGATGGACAATGACCCAAAACATACAGCTAAAGCAACCCAGGAGTTTATTAAAGCAAAGAAGTGGAAAATTCTTGAATGGCCAAGTCAGTCACCTGATCTTAACCCAATTGAGCATGCATTTCACTTGTTGAAGACTAAACTTCAGACAGAAAGGCCCACAAACAAACAGCAACTGAAAGACGCTGCAGTAAAGGCCTGGCAGAGCATTAAAAATTAGGAAACCCAGCATCTGGTGATGTCCATGAGTTCAAGACTTCAGGCTGTCATTGCCAGCAAAGGGTTTTCAACCAAGTATTAGAAAAGAACATTTTATTTCCAGTTATTTAATTTGTCCAATTACTTTTGAGCCCCTGAAATGAAGGGATTGTGTTAAAAAAATGCTTTAGTTGCCTCACATGTTTATGCAATCGTTTTGTTCGCCCCACTGAATTAAAGCTGAAAGTCTGCACTTCAACTGCATCGGAGTTGTTTCATTTATTTAAAATCCATTGTGGTAATGTACAGAACCAAAATTAGAAAAAAGTTTTCTCTGTCCAAATATTTATGGACCTAACTGTATATTGTCACTCACGTGCACATAAGGGGACAGCTGAAGTGCTCTAATGGTCGTAATTCTACCGCCACTCCAGGGGAATGCACTGTCCTAATGCCTTTTTACTTCCTTCCTCTGCAGACCGGATGATTGATGACTAGAACACCTCTGATGTCATTCACTATGTTCACCTGGACCCCCTCTTCCTGCAGGAAGGACCCAAAACTATCTTGTGATAGTTCTGTTCTGAACTCATGTCTGCAAAGACAACTCCATGATAATTAATATTACATTGTGACGGATGGCCAGGACCCATGCCCGGCCGGGACCCCCCTGCAGCATATGTTTGAGGGGAGCAAGCATGGGAAACCCAGTATCTCCCCCTGGACGCTAGATGGCAGCCTCCCTGGGTTGCAGCGGTACCTCAGACTCCCGCAGGGCTTCATGGGGGTTGGAGTTTGGTGCAGCCCTGTTGGGTTCCGCAGGCGCCGCCAGGGGGTGCTGCAGCAGGAGCTGCCAGCCCCTTCTAGGCACTAGTTTCGCCACACCCAGAATTGCAGCCGGATGTTGGCAATCAAGCACCTGGAGCACTTCCGGGTGCCCAATAAAAGGAGTCAGCATCCACCACTCATTGGCCAGAATTGGGAGGCGGTGGACAAAGCTTAGCGGAGGAGTGGTGGTGCCGAAAGAGAGGAGTGTGGTGTGGTGATTTACTTTGTGTCTTTTGGGACTGTGTTGTGCCTGTGGTGATTACGGGGAAGACGTACCCCACAGGTGAAGAACAATAAAAGTATTTATTTTATACGTGCCTCCCGTGTCCATCTGTGTCGTGTCAAGCGTTTATATAGCGCCTTGTTACAACATATATTATATATTTTATATGTACTGTATATTGTTTATTTTTTCAAAACCAGTTTTAAGGGTTGACTAGGCTCTTACCCCAACGCTTTATCACTATCATCTGTTTCTCTTACAATATTCTGCTTTTTGTATAGACTGGTGTGGTCTGCATTACCTACTTTGTACAGCATCTACCTACTTGGTAAACAATAAGCAAGAATCTGTACACTCGATAACAGTCATCATTTTTCCAAGAGATTTAATTGTAAATTGCATGATAGATAGATAGATAGATAGATAGATAGATAGATAGATAGATAGATAGATAGATAGATAGATAGATAGATAGATAGATCTTTATTTGTTCCCTAGGAGAGATTTGGCTTTTTACAGAAGCTCTTTAAATAAATAGATAACTAATTAAATGAATAAACACACAAACTTTTGTCTGAACACACACCGGATGACTACAGTTCCAGTGTGGCATTATGCAGATGTATAAAGGAGCCCCTGAAACAAAAATGTTCTGGACGCCCGTTTCCACATTCACTTCAAGATATAAGAAACCTAAACTTAGCCACGCACATTTTCATGGCAGCTTCACACCTTGTGTACCCAATTTTCTGCTCGTTTTTGCAAACTTGTGGCACCCAGCGTTAAAGCAGTGCTTCTGTTTCTGTGTTGCCTCTCTTTTTCATATTCACATTCATGACGCAGACGTTATCAAATACACTGAAGTTACTTACATAGCATTTACAAATTTAATTCATTTGATTATAATCATTATATGGTGCACAGAATGGACAAACTATTCCAATTGTCATAACTGCTTTAGCATTGTTAGGAGACATTGCAAATGGAAGAATTAGAAGAGAATGCATATTTACAGATGATGATGACTTGCTTCTAAGTCGAATATATACATGTAGCATGCTGCATAATGTGGCACACAATTGTGTCTTGCCTGTACCTGAAGAGATGTGGTATGATGAACCTGACCTTGACCCACCCACCAAATGATCAGCCAATACAACTTCCTTTGAAAGTAATTAGCAGAATGTAAAAACAGGTAATCAGATGCAGCATTTATTCTTTTAACCAATTCATTTAATTTGTGGTCAATATCAAATAGTACACCATTTATATTCCTTAGTTCATTGGCCACATCTCTTATAGCATCCGTCAGCACATAGCCACATGGTCGCCCAGCTGTTTCCAAGGCAGAGGTGTGTGTACAGCTCGCTTCTGAAGATGTACTGAGAACATCAGCACCTGGAGTCGCGTCCTCGGCACGGGGGTCAGCTATTGTAATATTATCTGAAACAGAATAAACAGATGGTGGGCTATGACTCAATTTTCATTTCAACTTTGATATTTGACCACTTCTTTTTTATTTCGGGCACTGTGTGACTTTCTGAACTTGAACTTTCGAGTGTCTCCACCATGCTGTATCACTCCATCAACTTCATTTTGTTGCTTATACCACTGCTTAAGCTAACAAATAGTACATTTTTTCTTGCCTTCACTTTGCATTTGCTGAAGTTCTTTTTTCCACGTTATTTTACCATTGTCTTTTAACAAAACACTGAACGGAAGGGACTACTTATATTGATTTGCATATTCAAATATGCAGAATTCTGAGAGGGGTAGTTCTTAAAGAGTCACCAATGTGCAAAAGCTTCACAAACTGATTAACCTTTTTTTATAACACAGTGTTACAGAGGATAGTTCCTGACATAGTACAGAGTACACACAATGGGTGAATTTAAAGTTGCCTTCACAATCCAAAAGTTTTCAGCCTCACAATATGAAAAATATCAAACTCTTCAGTGGAAAAAGAAGTTCTGCCTATTTGAGGACACTGCTGGTTGGAATGGAAAAGCTCCTCAGCTATTGAGACATAAGGGTCACTCAGTCAGACAATCTAACAGTCTTTACTTTATATAGTCCCCTACACAGCACACAAAATCACAAAGTACTTTACAAAGCAAACACTAAAATGTTTCAAAGTCCAAAATAAAAATAAAATACCATGAAACATTCAGTACGATAAACTAGAGGGGCACAAATTTAGAAGAGTATACACAAGTAAACATAAACTGATATGACAGGGAAACCAATTAACAGCATGAGATGATAATACAGTAGAAGATTCATGATAAAAAAGTGAAATATAGTTAAAAGTTATTGCCTAATGAAAAACGGTCTAAAAGAGACAATGTCAATAAGCCATTGTAATGTCTGAGGCGCCATACTGGGTGATGCCTTGTGGATTCTATCACCATTCTCTTTTATAAATGGCAAAATGGCAATAGCTATGTGTACTTCCTTCTACCACATTGACTTAAAAAGATTTCTTTAAGATCCCAAAGATAGAATAGCTGTTTATTTTTTGCTGTGTATTAATTCTTTGCACCATAAAGAGATATGTGAAAAGCAATGGGCAAAGAGAATGTTATCTTGCAGAATATGGGCCTCCCAATATAATTAATTACTTCAGGCTGTGTTATTGGTCACTTGATGCATTTATCTCAGACTGTCTGCAAGTGGAACAGGGCTATTATTTATAAAATAAAAGTACCAACAGATAGACTATCTGTGATGCTAATATGGCCCTGTTGAATGTGGTGGCTCAACTCAACACACGGTATGTATATTCTGAAATCACGTGGGAAATCACCTTGTGGCTGGCACTTAAGGAAATATCTGACTTGTTGTTGAATGATATGATGGATTCAGGTAGTGAAAGGTTATGATGAAAACATGATCAGATTTTGAACATCTTTCATCTAGGCGATAGAAACTATCAGCTAAAAATGTGGATATTTACACAACTAGTCAATCCTCCAGAGAGCACAGGAGATGGGCTATAACACAGCCTATTGCTAGACAAAACATTTTATAGTGTATACAGTGGAATGTTAAAAGGCCAGATGGTATGTGTAGACACATCAGGCAGGAATTCCTTTATCAGTCTGAAAAAATATGCCAAATGATGCAGGATTGTTGCATGTTTCACAACATGGGGCGTGGTTTTGAAATGACCCCGAACAATTAAGACCCAATGAAATTTCTGAAACTGAACTCCAGTACTGCATCAGCCCAATAGACCTGCTATCCAAAATGCCAATGCCTAAAAGAACTACTGAAATTTCAAAAGTGTATTTGAACTTATCAAATAAGTATGTAATTATTTAGGCAAACTATCACACATACAAAATAACATTTCCTTCATCTGCCAACGATTCTTCACAGTCATTAGAAGTTTCCTTCCAGATATAATTACCGGAACATTCTACCAAAAAATGATCATTTTTGTCTGTTACCCTATTTTGTTTGTTTTGATAGCTGAAAAAAAAATTTTCATGTACAATTGAGATCACCAAGTTTATGATACAATGGATTTCAATGGGGTACAATAGTTGGCAAATACTGAACAAGAGCAAACAATATTAAAATGTCCATACTGATATGTTGCATAATCAACATGTCAGCCATTCAGTCGTTTCAGTAGAAATCAACACCTTAATTAAAGAAAGAAAACTATCCTCTAACAGGACAAATCTGATAAAACCTTTGAGTCAGTAATAAGGCAGGAGAAAAGCTTGTCCATCTGTGTCATTTATTGCACCGGCAGCGCCAAGCTGAGGAGGGAGCATTCTTTACAGCAGTCAATGGTCAAAACACAAAGGGTGGAGATTTATTTTATAAACTACTGAATTTACATACAGTGTCAATCAATGCATACATTTACTCTGATTGGTTCATTGGTTTACAGATCAAAAAATGTAGGAAAGAAAAGTCTATTTTTGTTATACTCATGTTCTTCCTATTATCTTCAGGTTTATCCATTATCCTTGAAATATCTGTATACGCGACAACTGGTGAGTCTTGTTGCTACAGGACATCTTCTGATCTCAGTCGTCTTTCCGTACGCTTTGTTGTTCACTTGATGTTTACCTGGTTTCCTGATATGCCTAAACATGTTAACTCTTTATGCTATTTCTTTAAGATTAAATATCAAAACACTTTATCCTAAATAACTATGTAACACTAAGTCTAACTTTTTTCCACATTCATATGCTCAAAATGTTTAAAATGCGTGCTTTTTTTGCTAAAATATTGTGCACAAACAAGGAAGCCCATTTAGATGGAATCGAGCTTTTGAATTGAGGACCCTCCTTCCCCATCATTTATAGGTCAAAAGTTATCTGTCAGGGCCAAGAACAGGTCAAAACAAGAGTACATGTATTTGAGAGATGAATGTAGATTGAGAGAAAATCAAAATGTGATTGCAGGATCAGAACCAGAATTAAGAAGATGTGTTCAGGTGGCTGCAATTCCCAGTAGCTACAGCCCCAGTGGCGCAGCAGACAGGCAGACAGGGAAAGAACAAAAAAGACATGGTGAACAATCAAAAAAAAAGAAGCAGAGCAGTTACACATAGCTGTGAATCAGGGAAACTACACAAAGAAGACAAGGATTAGGATTGGTGAACTACATCAACAAACATCACAAAGCTTCTGTTTGTTAGCCGAGGGCCTACAGATTGTACAGACCCGTCAAAGGAGAGGGCGAAGGAGCCATGTTGTGTTCATTGTCTTAAACAGATGAACAGAGAGTAGGGAAAAAGAATCTGGAAAAGCATTCAACTGCAGATTCTGTATTCGGTGAGAATTGTCATTTAGCCGAATTGTCTGCATTTCCCTACATGATCAAGGGTTTCCTAGTTTTTCCAAAATGTTGCATACGCATGGGTCAGAGTTGCCATAAACATACGCACCCTTCTGTGTCAAGTTTTCTTTAGTAAATCCTGACATTTGCACACATTTCAAGCTACTTTTTGTGCATATGCAAGCCAGGGGCCTAATCAGCCTCATTCATATGCAGCCATGATGCTGCACACCTTCATTTGCTGGCAGAGCAACGCAGATCCAGTAGCATGAGATAGACTTTCTCGTCTCTAAATTAAAGCCATGCAAAGAACCTTTATTTGGTGGCCTAAGCGTGGGTGTCAGCAACAAGCAGAAATATGTTGAATGGCAATATGTTATTGCTGCTGTAAATGCTGTGAGGTTCAGATGCACCATGTCTGAAATAAAAGAAAAAAAATAAGATTCGATCTCTGGCAATGAAGCGGATCGCTAGTTACCAGCAGAGTGTACATGTAACGAGAGGAGAGAAAAACATATTAACATTCATCTGTAATTGGGAAAGCCATTTTATGCTGCATTATACCAGAGCAGTTGTGATGATAAGCAGTCTCATCTTGGCATCACAGATGACTTGTATGTTAATAGAATGTAACTGCTTACTGTTAACAAAAGCAGCTTTATTCTTGCCAGGTGCCCTTGTTGCTATAAGAGTACATTAAAGTGGTCTGATTACATTAAGAAAACAGGACACTGTTGCAAATTGCCTTTTGATGTTGGTAGTAACATGTTTTTTTATATGTATATGCACCCACATCATACGAAAACTGGATGCTGCACTTTGTTGACCAGTTAAAGGCTTCCAGCACAGTGGGCACGATGGAGTGAAGCTTGGCTGAAATATTCTTGACCTGTTGGCCAGTTCCCTGAGAAGCAACAATATGTAGCCAATATAAACTGACAATTAAAAAAAAAAAAAAACCTTAAGTACAAATATGTATGTAAAACTAAAACACAGTCTGTACATCATATTCATCACTCTTGAGGTGTAATATGTTTGTCACGGCAATGCACATTCTTATAATAGCTTGGTGATATGAATTATTATGTGTGTGAGTCATCATTTAGCAGGGTGTCCTCATTTCCCAGTTTCTCCTAAATATTGTGTACTTATGGGTCAGAGTTGCCTTAAATATATGCATGAAAGTTGCATACACGCACTTCAAGCCTCTTTTTGTGTATACACAAGCTTTAAAAATGAGGCCCCATGTCACAACAAATGCAGAAGAAAGGTGAACATTTGTACACGTATTATTGCATTGTACCACAAATCTCCAGCAAATATTTAGAATTTTATTAATGCTCGACACTTCAAATGTTAACATACAGACGAAAAAAACAAAAGCCCCAATCAAAAGAAAAAACACAATTCATGGAAACTGCACAAAAATGTAAACATCACTTTCAAAATAATAAGAATGTTTCACTGTATCATCAGGTAACTAATAATTCTTTGAATATGCCTACAGAAGCTGTGCCTTCCAAAGTCATCAGTAAAGGGTGGCACAATGACAGGGCTAGGTATCTACTGTTGTGACATGTTGTTTGGTTGTTGTTTAAGCTGTAGCTATAGGAGGAGTACATACACGTACATTTAACTGAAATACAATGGGAAAGGGGTTTCTCATTAGTAATTGCAAACTTCTTATAGCTGGAGTTAGAAAAACAATGCCATTTCATTGTTTATTCTTGACCCTACAGGATACCCGAGGGTTATCAGCCATCCAAGTAGCGAACAGATGCTACCCGAACTCCAAGACATGTCTTACACATCCAGTTATGACACATCTTGCCTCTTTAAAAATCTAAGGATTTTAATAAAAAACATAATGCAGTGTAATTAGTTCCATTCAGTGGTATTGTTATGTGTACAAAGTACAAAGAAGTACAGTACATAGAAATTCCTATGTGCTCTTTTCACTACTCTCTCATTTGGCGTGCATCCTGCTTCATACGTTAAGATTATGACGGGTGTGTGTGTGTCAGTGTCGCGTTGTCATAACGCCATTGCCGCTGAAAACACAAATGAGCATGTAACAAATTCTTATCTCAAGAACTAGACCAAGAATGTGTGATAAAATAATTATTTCTAGTTTCCTTCTGTTTTCACAAGGATACCTCACAAATGTAGAAGGCATATTTTCTTAACTTGAAGCATCTGTCACTTCAAGGTGGATGTATTTGGTACATTTTAAGGCCATATATGATCATATATGATCTCAGAGTTCCATAGAGCTCCATAGTAAGATGCTAGAACAAAAAAGTATTTTTAAACTTTATAAAAAAGCTTCATATTTGAACAGTTTTATGTGACAAATTAATACAGTATACACCATGATTATGAAGAAACATCTTCAACTTGAAAAATACCAAACTTTAACACACATACTGTATGTTTCTCCAATCTGTTATTTTAGTGATTCGTTGGTGAAGGTAAATTGTAAGGTGTCCTTGTTAGTAATCCATTTTTCATTCAGAGCTTCTATAACATAGTACTGAACACCATGCCCATAAAAAGTATTCATGTCCTTGGAAATTTTTCACATTTTATTGTGGTACAACATTATATCAAAATAGATTTCATTTTTTTACACTGATCTACAGAAAAAGATTCTACTGTAAAGTGAAAATTGACATTTACAAAGTGTTCTAAATTAATTACAAATATTAAACTCAAAATTATTGATCAAGCAAGTATTCACACACTTTATTAAGACACACCTAAATCCTCATGGTGCACCTAATTGGTTTTAGAAGTCACACAATTAGTTCAATTGGGATCACTTGTCAGTAGTCAAGGTATTTCAGTTGATTGATTGTAGTATAAATGCATTTTATCTAGAAGGTCCAGTTTCTTATGAGTCAGTACTGTGACCTAAATAAATAACACTGCAAGCAACTCTGTGAGAAGGTGACTGAAAAGTGCAAGTGAGGGGATGGATACAAGCTACAGTGCTTAAGATTAAAAAGACTATGCATACAAGAACATTTGCCTGGTTGCTTCAACAGTTACAGCATTACAGAAGAGAGGCAAAGAAAAAGTCATGGTTTAAAAAAAAAAAACAAAACAACAACATCATCTTCCAGCTGGCACATGGAAGAAGTTTTCATAATCTGAAGAGTCCACAATTGAGCTTTCTGGGTATCAAACTAAATGCCATATCAGGCAAAAGCCAAGCACTGCACATTATCAAGAACACACAATTCACACCATGAAGCATGATGGTGGCAGCTTCAAGCTGTAAGGATGCTTTTCTGCAGTAGGCCCTGGAAGGCTTGTAAGTAGAAGCTAAAACAGTTGCAGAAAAATAAGGATAATCCTGGAAAAAACTGATGCAGTCTGCAAGTAACCTAAAGCTTCAGAGATTTGTTTTCCAGCAGCACAGCAACCCTGGGCCTAAAGCCAAAGCTACACTGGAATGACTTACAAACAACGTTAATTTCCTGCAGTGACAGAGTCAAAGTCCCAATTTCAATCCCAACAAAATGGTTGTTCACTGACAATTCCCATGAAAATTGACAGAGTTGGTGCAGTTTTGCAAAAAAAAAGAATGGAGAAAAATGTATTTGTCCAGGTGTGCAAAGCTGAGAAAGACCTGTACACACAGACTCAAGGCGGTCATGGCTGCCAAAGGTGCATATACTAAATAATGACTTTAAGTGGGTGAATATTTACAAGATCAATTATTTTGTGTTTTATATGTTTAATTAATTTAGATCACTTTGCAGAAATCTGTTTTTCACTTAAGAGTCATTTTCTCTTGATAAGTTGTTAAGCACAAAACAAATCCAATTGATTCAATGTTATATAACAATAAAATGTGAAAACTTTAAAAGCAGAGAATACTTTTTATAGACAGTGAATTTATGCAAAATGCATCTTTCCTTTTTTCTTAAAAAAATGTCACATTAAAAGATAATTCTGAGTTTCAGTTCTTTAAAATAAAAATATAACAAACTTCCTGGACGATGGCACAGTGGTAGCACTGCTGCCTTGCAGTAAGGAGACCTGGGTTCACTTCCCGGGTTCTCCCCATGTCTACATGGGTTTCCTCTGGGTGTTCCGGTTTCCTCCCACAGTCCAAAGACAGGCAGGTTAGGTACATTGGCGATCCTAAATTGTCCTTGGTGTGTGTGTGTGCCCTGCCCTGGGATTTGTTCCTGCCTTGTGCACTATGTTGGCTGGGATTGGCTCCAGCAGACCCCCATGACCCTGTGTTAGGATATAGCAGGTTGGATGACTGACTGACTTTCTGGGTAGGACTTGTTATTGAGTCAACCTGGAAAGCTAAATACTAAATTTATAACACTTAAAGGAATACTCCACCCCATTTTTTTATGTGTTACTTACCCCATGTGTTTTGTAGTGCTGACCAAGAAAAACAATTTGTTATGTTTTCATCCAGAACAAAGATAAAAGTGTACAACATATGCCAATGGTGACCAATGCTGTACAATGGCAAATGATATGAACTGAAGATACACCTTCCCCCTCATTCATTGATCGAGAGTCTGTTCTTCAGTTTATAATCTAAATCCTATACAATTTATGTTTCGTATTTATGATATGCTCTGACTTTTCAGGACACATTTAAGAGTATTTTAGCAAAAATGCATGTGTTACAGTATGTTGAAAGCAAATGACTGGATTACTGACTTGTGAATTAAGGTAAGTAAAACACGAGACATCACATGGATAAGCTTTTCTTTTGTTTGTGAGGTCCAAAATACCCACATTTCTTATTCCTTGTGGCTGCATTATGAACTGTACTTATGAGTATTCATTAGTTGTCAGCTTTCATGCACACAGAGCCTGCCCCTACGACTAAAGTCAAAATCGGAGAAAGTAGCAAACAAGCTGGAGTGAGTTGCTGGGCATGTCACATTACACAACTTTTTCAGCAATTTTCATTTGTAGCCTTTATTTAAATAATCTTAGCGAGTTGGAGACAGGCTGTGCACTTATCTGAAATCAGTCACATAACATGGCATGCTCTGAGACTCAGTTTGATTAGTCTGTGACTCTCTCTGACAAAATCAAACAAGTTATGTGACATTAACTTAACATGGGGCTCCCCAGCCCCCCCCCCCCCAATATTTTTATATTCTTTACAATTGTACTATATTGGTCATCATTGGCTTGTATTATATCATGCACTTTGTTAAAATCTTCATTCTCCATGAAATCATGAGATTAAATATTTTTCTCTTCGTCACTACAAAATACATGGAGTAAGTAACATATAAAAAAATATTTTTGAGTGGAGTATACCTTTAGGTTTAAGTGAACTTCTGAAGGCAACTGTTTAACAGTAAAGGTGAAAATAGGGTACACTTTTCCAAAAGACGCATTGAGCTCTATAATGCCTGAAATTAGAAAGAAACATATCTACTTAGGTATAATTAAATTAGATGAACTTTTTTCATTTATTTATTTGAATAAAATAACACTGCATAAAAATAACTCAAACTTATACAACAAATGACTTCATAGTCAAGAACAAAGAAAAGCAAAAACAAATCAGAAACTTAAAAAAAGAAAGCAGGAACAAAAAAGACAATATCCTAACAAAACAGTCAACCCCCAACTGAGATTAGATAAACTTTATTAATCCCAAGGGTAAATGCAGATGCATACAGCAGCAGGAACAAAAAAAAGTTACAGACTAAAAGGACAAATCAACCAATCAATAGATCAATGAAAAAATTAATAAATAAATGTATATTATGCATGCAATTAGATGTCAAGCAAAATGACACCTTTTATTGGCTAACTAAATTGCAAAAAGAAAATAAGCATTTAGTTTGAGATGATAGGAGGAAGCAATGAATTACTTGATAGCAATGGGCAGAAAAGACTCCCAGACGACATTCTTAGCACACTGTGGAGGAATGAGCCTGAGGCTTAAAGTACTGGTTAAGGCAAAGCAGATGCATCCATCCCATTAAAATTTTAACTTAAATTTAATAACTAAGATGTACGTAATATTTTCTGAATAAATAATTGTTTGTCAAAAAATGTTTTATTCACAGCAGCCTGTATCTATGCAGTGCGGTGCAGTGGGTATGTGGCACCCTTGTGCAAAGTATTTGACGCCCCCAATTTTCTTGACATAATATTGATTTTTTAATTTTTAATAAAAGGATCCGCGAGCCATTGAATAATTTTTAAAGGGACTGCCACGCAAGAAATTCTAAAGAAGTTTGAGAACCGCTGCTCTAGACAAAGTTTAAATTTCCCGTAATATTTTTCTTTGAAAATGCATCTTTAGTTTCATACTGTTACATATAAATGAGGGCCTCTTAGACAATAAATTTTCATTAAAAAATCTTGAAAATCAAATTATGCTGTAACGATCAGTGAAATCTGCTGTTGAATAAGTATTCGACCCCTAATAGCTTGGAGACTGTATGATTGTTAACAATGCAATAAGGGTAATGAAAACAGGTGTAAACAATTAAGAAATTAATCCTCTAGCTCAGGGGTAGGCAACATCGGTCCTGGAGTGCCACAGTATGTGCAGGTTTTTGTTCCAACCCAGTTCCTTAACGAGAACTCAATTATTGCTGATGAAGCACATATTGCTTAAGTGACATTTTAATGCTTCATTTTAGTGGTCTCGCTTGTTAAGGTTCTCCAAACTTAATTGCTTATTTCAATCTTAAACTGCTGCATTCAGTGTTTTAATTGCTCCTTATTAGCAATAAGATGTAAAACAGGGGTAGGCAATGTCGGTCCTGGTGAGCCGCAGTGGCTACAGGTTTTCATTCAACCCAATTGCTTAATTAGAAACCAATCATTGCCAATCTCAGACCTTATTTAATTTTATGGCTTGTTAGTCTGTGCAATGTAAGGCTTTTATATCGTAGATTTTTTTCCTTTCCAAGGATATCATCCAAATGATTTGAAGCCTAAAACAGATCATTTTCAGTCTGTCACATTTTTCTATTAAGTGTTTTATTAAATCAAACCATGCATGATGAACACACACAGATGTAATTGGAAAAAAGCTAGCTGGAGAACTGCTGGCTGCTTTGTCTTTTACATCTTATTGCTAATAAGGAGCAATTAAAACACTGAATGCAGCAGTTTAAGATTGAAATAAGCAATTAAGGTTGGAGAACTTTAACAAGCAAGACCACTAAAATGAATCATTAAAATGTCACTTAAGCAATATGTGCTTCATCAGCAATAATTGAGTTCTCGTTAAGGAACTGGGTTGGAACAAAAACCTGCACATACTGTGGCACTCCAGGACCGACGTTGCCTACCCCTGCTCTAGCTTGTTGACTGGTCTATAAGTGATTATTTAGGTCAGTTCTTAGGAACATACAGCTGAGAAATCAGTACAAGTGGCTTATTTGGTGAAACCTCAAAAACTGACAAAAATGAAGACAAGGGAACTTTCTAATGACTTGAGAACCACTGTGATTAAGAAGTTTAAAGATGACAATGGTGCCAAGAAGATTGCCAAGCTCCTTAGCCTCAGTGTGTCCACTGTGAAGGCCATCATAGCGAAGTGGAAGACAACTGGAAGCACAGTGAACTGGACTAAGTCAGATCGCCCTGTTAAAATAACAAAGAAAATGTCAAGAAAACTAGTCAGAGAAGTAACAGCAAATCCTAAAGTGACTCTCAGTGACCTGCAAAGCTCAGTATCTGCAGCTGGAGTGGATGTGCATTAGACCAGGGGTGTCAAACTCCAGTCCTGGAGGATCGCAGTGGCTGCAGGTTTTCATTTTTACCATCTTCTTAATTAGTGACCAGTTTTTGCTGCTAATTATTTCTTATAATTAGCTTGACTCGGGCCCCTTAGTTGTTTCTTTTTCCTTAATTAGCAGCCAAACAATAAAGAGACACAAAACAAGCCACCACATGACCAGCTCATTTGTACCCATCACACAATATCTGAAAATAAAGAAAGATGAAGGTCTCAGTAAGGTTGATCTCTCATGTCACCAAAACATTTTGACAATGTTCTTAAAAAAAACAGAAAACAGTTTTGAAAATGTGTGCTGTCGCAGAATGAGAGCAGCAACAAGCCATGGAATTAAATAATGGGTTTAATTAACAGCCAGAATTGGCTTCTCATTAAAAATTGGTTGGAGTTTGAAGCCCCAGTTTAGCAGATCATCTATTGGCTCATTTCACATCTCATTTTTGTTTGGCTGTCATTTAATGAAGAAAGGAATCAAATCAGAGGGTTGAATCCTTCTAACAGGGGATATTAAAATGATGGGGGAAAAAAGTTAATTAGCAGTGAAAACTGGTCACTGACTAGGAAAAGGAATAGAATGAAAACCTGTAGCTGCTGTGGCCCTCCAGGACTGGAGTTTGACACCCCTGCATTAGACTACAATATCGAAGGTTTTTCACAGAGAGGGGATGTATGGCAGAATTGCCAAAAAAAGCCACTACTAAAAAAACGTCATCTGAAAGCTCGATTAAAATTTCCTAACAGACATCTTGACAAGAGTCCTGCATTCTGGAGTCATGTACTTTGGTCTGATGAGACCAAAATGTAACTTTTTGGCCTCAACACAATGGCATTTGTCTGGCGGAAGGAAATGACTGCCAATGATCCGGCAAACACCATACCTACCATCAAGAATGGTGGGGGGAGCATCATGCTTTGGGGCTGCTTCTCCAGGGCACGTACAGTAGAACCTCTGGTCATGAACGTTTCTGAAAACATACAAATCAGGTTAAGATCAAAACGTTTGTCAAAATTTTGCATCTGTTCACAACCACACGCTCTGGTGGCGAACAAAAACACTGGCAGCCAGTTTCCCTATGGGCGTTCATATGCACCAATGATTTCCCATTCTGTTTCCCATTTTCTTTTGTTTGCGTATACAGGGCCTAACAAAGCAGCAGATGTTGCAAAAGGAGTTACAATGTTAACCAAGCAGAGGCTTCAGGTGCTGGAAGAGGTGGAAAAACTGTTGCTAGTGTGGTTGAACGAGAAGCAACGTGCAGGTGATAGCGTAAGCAAGGCGATCATATGCGAGAAAGCCAGGAAGATTCATGGCGATTTGCTGAAAAAAAATCCTTCTTCGAGTGGCGAAGGTGAGAAATTTAAAGCCAATAGAGGATGGTTTAAAAAGTTTTGCAAGAGAAGTGGCATTTAATTTTTTTTCCCTGTGCTTACAACTCATAAAAAAAGTGTTTACAGCGAACGGTTCATAAGGGTCTAGCGCAAACTCTTACAAAGTTAGTTTTCTCTGTTGTTCAAGGTTTCCTCAGTGTTATTCAATGTTTTTATATTAGTTTACTATTACACTGTGCATTCTATGGTATAATTAACTATTTTTATGCTTAAAAAAATATATATTTACATACAGTTCGTACGTCTGGAACGGATTAATTGTATTTACATACAATCTAATTTGGAAAATACGTTCGGGTCGCGACCAAATCAGGTTACGTCCAGAGATTTGGAACGAATTATGGTTGTGACCGGAGGTACCACCGTACTGTGTCCCTTGTCTGTACTGGAGGAAGAATGAATAATAAGAAGTATATCCAGGTTTTGGAAGAAAACCTTCAAATGTCAGCCATGAAATTGGGACTCAGTTGACGCTACCATTTTCAGCAGGACAATGACCCGAAACACTGTGCAAAAGTAACCCAGGCATGGTTTGACAAAAATAAGATCCAGGTTTTTGCATTGGCCTAGCTAGATTCCGGATCTGAATCCAACTAAAAATTTGTGGCGTGATCTTAAAATTGCAGTTCAAAGCCTTCAGACTTTGCCCAGTTGGAGCAGTTCTGCAAGGAAGAATGGGAAAAATTGCCTCTATCCAGATGTGCTAAGCCTGTAGATGGCTATCCAAAGCGATTGCAAGCTGTTACTGCCGCAAAGGGTGCTGCTACCAAGTATTGACTGTGTGTCATGTGAAGGTGTCAATTACTTTTTCAACAGCATTTTTTACAACATGACTGTCAATTTGCATTTTAGTTCATCAAGCTCTAAATGTTTCAAAATATGCACACAGAGAAATAAAAGTTCACAGTGATATTCTGCATTTGTGATTTTTATAGGTAGTAATGATGTA